>NW_019154169.1:1684140-1914140 GCF_002288905.1 Enhydra lutris kenyoni
ACTTCAGGTTAGGTTTGCTCTAGCAGTAGAAAGCACTCTGTACTGACTCCAACTAGGTTTCCTAATAAGGATTTCTTTTAAAAAATGTTTCACATAACTGGACACTCAGAGATACTGGGCTTGCCGCATGTTCTAGCAGTAGCTCAGTACTCTCACCAAGAATCTGGGTCTTTCTTCTTTCTGCTTTGAGGTCAGCTTTGGCCTCATCTTCCGGCTGGCTGTGCTCAGGATTGCTGGCTGGTGGCCCATAGCAGCTGGGGCTGCCTGCTTTCTTTTATTCTCTTTGGAGTGAATGGGAACAACTCTCTCTCTGACCACAGGCTGTTTGAATTGTTTCCTTCATTCTGACTGGACACACCCCAGGTCACCTGCCACTCCTGGACCACTAACAGACCCCAGGAAAATGGTGAGAGAGCTGATTGGCTTAGTAAGATCAGCTCCCTCTCTGGGTCTGGGGTCAGTTGTTGAGGCAAAGGAAATTGTCCGACAGAACCAAGGCTCTTTTGGAAAGGTGGAAGTGGAGAGGGAACATTGGAGAGGAGGCGACTGGCGTCATTACTCAGATCTTTGAGCTTCTCAAAAGAAGAAATCTGGACCTTAGAAGAAGAAATTTCCCTATTTTTAAACAAAGGCAACTAATTTCTTTTCCCCTAAAAATTCCATATGGATCGAGAATGTGTGACCCAACAAAGTTTGAGTAGGCAAGATGTAAGATGGGTCCTCGGGCTTCCGGGTTGGGGTTTCTGGGGAAGTAAGGATAGAAGTGATAAGGAGGTGGAAAGACAATCAGGAGGGTTGAGAACTCTCGAACTAAGTTCTTGGTATCTTATTTTCTTCCATTTTGTGACTGCCTAGAAATAACACATGGGCTAGATTTCACTGGGTCCTAACAGCACCGCAGAGACCTTTAAAAAGTCAAGAACTTCATTAAGAGCTTAACTTACCTGTGAGTAACCTGAGTGCTAAGAAAAATCAGCATTAATGTTCACTGGAAGTTAAATCTTGCTTTCTCCTTAAGAAAATTTCTAAACGTTAGCAGAAGCATGGATCAGCTGACAAAGCTACAGGTTTTCTGTTCCAAAAATGCTTTTGTTGCTAATTAAAATTAGTCTAATTTTGAAATGATCACATCATTAAAGAGTATTTCAACTGATATTGATTTGATGATACCTACAAACATCTTAGAATAAAGAGGCTGGTGTTTTAGCATTATAAGGTGTTCTGATTAAACTGAGAACTGCAAAATTGATGACATGAGCTCCTGATACCTCTTCATTCATTTTTTTTTTCTGCATGAAATAATTATGAATACCTCACTCCATGCAATCCACGTTTATTTTATTTTTTTTTTTTACAGGGATGGGGGATGGCTGAATAAAGTGCTGGTTCTTTGCTTGTCTACGGTATTGCTCTAGCAATATCTTAATTAAGTCTAGAGTCAAGATAAAATATGTGTCCAAAGTATGTCTCTAATCCTTTCAAACTTGCAATTTTGATGTGTGATCCTGGGCCAACTCTTTAGAATGGTGTCTATTATGTCAATAAATCTTCTGGGACATGTCAGCTAGGACATTGACACCTTTGGTAAAAGGGAGGGCTGGCTCTCAAGGAGGCTGGAGAGTGTGAGGACAATCTCAGACGTGTTTCTCTGTATTCCCCAGAGCAAGCCCTTTCCCACACTGCCTACTTGGCATAAATACTCTATCCCTTAGTGCCTCCTGCCCTCTACTTGCCCGGGAGGTTCAGCCTAAACCTTGTCAGACTCCTACCACCTCCTAAGGTCTACACTGAAATCCACCCTTTTCCAAATCCAAGCAAACACGAATTTTTCTCTTCTTTTTTTTTTCTTTAAAATTCCATTTATTTATCTGACAGAGACAGTGAGATCACAAGTAGGCAGAGAGGCAGGCAGAGAGAGGGGGGAAGCAGGCTCCCTGCTGAGCAGAGAGCCCCATGTGGGACTCGATCCCAGGACCCTGAGATCATGACCTGAGCCGAAGGCAGAGGCTTAACCCACTGAGCCACCCAGGCGCCCCCAATTTTTCCCTCCTTTACCACTTCCAGAAGTTGCCAATGATGCCAACTACCTTAACAGTCAGTACACTCCAGCAGATCTGTACCTTGGTTCCTTCAACACGTACAAGTATGTGAGAATGGAGCCCCTTCCCTATGAGATGTGCTAGTGGAGTCACAGTGCTGAAAAAGACAGACCCAGAAGATCCCTGCTCTCAGGGCATTTATTTGCATTTTGGGGGCGTAACAGACAACACATAGTTAAGCAAATATAAAATTTCAGATTGGTAAAATACTCCACAAAATAAGAAAGAGAGCAGCATGACAGAAAGGTCAGCCTTGAGGAGAATGAGAAGAGAAAGACATCCCAGGAGGTTCACGGTGTTGCCTGGAGTCCACACATGGGTTCTATTTCCTGGTTTATGAGCCTAAGAGTAGCAAATGGACTATCGTTGTCCCATCTTCAGACAAGACTAACTCCTTAAGGGCTCAATGGGACAGATCTGTCTGAAGGGCTAGATAAAGAGTCCCCATAAACCCTTTGGATGTTGGACTGAGCATCCAAGTAGCACCGGATAGACACTTGCTGGTTTAGCTGAAGGAGAGAAGGAATCCAGATTCTCCCTGCTTCCTAAAGAGAAATGAGACTAAAGAGTAGTTTGGGGTGACTGTCAATCCCTGAGTGAGAATGCCTCACTCGTAGGAGTCACTATGTTTCTTAGAGCTCATATCATTCGTATTACCACCAATCTGAAATGAACTGTGGTAGCTTCTTCACCATCTGTTGGGCATGAAGGAGAACCCAATTTCCACCATATGTTTCACGACCTTGCCCTCCTTGCCTTTCCAGAACATCTCTGGTGAGCCAACCCCAAGGCCAGTGTGAGGCTCTGACACTGTGTGAGGCTGAGAGTTGGCTAGGTTGTGTGTGACTATTTGGGGGCCATATCCCATTTAACCTGTTAGATCAGCCCTTTTCTGGAGGATGTTGCTTGATTCCTCCTGTGTGCCCCAGGGGTGTGTTTTCCAGAACATCCAGCAGAGTTGGAACTACCCAGCTGGAAATTCCTTTGGCCACAGTCTGTCAGATGACTGTGGTTCAGGACATCCATGGACTGAACACCAGAGTCAGAATGACCAGTGGCAACTTACCAGGGCATCTTGCAAAAAACATTTTGTCAGTCGCTCAAGGTAGGGAAGTGTCACATGCCTGGTCAGAGAGGGTGGCTTGGCTCCTCTTGTTCTCAGTGGATTTGATGAGGAAAGTCAGGGATACTAGAACTTGGCCATGACCTGGGGACTAAGCAGAACTTGCTTGAAGTTTTGAATCTGCTGATGTGGTTTCAGATTTGACATCCATTAGATGCTGGGAAAACTTCAGTTCTCACCCTGTGGGATCCAGATAATAATGAAAACAAGAATTCACAGTCACCTACTCCTTGGGCTGCTGGTGAGGAATCTGCCAACCAGGAGGGCCCGTAGATCCTAAGAATGCTTCCCTGTGTTTTCTCTCTGTGGCTCTCTTCATCACGGTCTGCCACCTTGGGGGAGGAGATAAGGCCATTCATTCGTAGGCCACTTGAGAAGTCTTAAAGTTTCAAGCTTCTTCCCTCATTGTTGGTAACACATTTTGAAGGAGGGGCCAAAGGAAACATTTTTCCTATCAGGAACATTTCAAAGATCATGTTAATTCTTCTTCCAACTTATAAGAGATTATCAAAACAACTCCAGCTACATCCATTTTCATCCACATATGATATATGTAAGGATTCCAAAATAGAAAGCATGTTTACACAATGAGAATTCTCAGTCCTGAGATTCTTTTTGTCTCCAAACATCCCAGGATACTGCCCTATGACTGTCAACTGTAATGTCCTCTAAGAGCCTATTTGACATGCTGTCCCTACTTTCTCTGCCTACTTGAAGGAGGAACTGTTAATGCATGACAGACACTACTTTGGCTTTTGATTTCAATGACTTTACTATTTATATTTTTTAAAAATAGAGTTTTATGTTCTCACTGATCTTATAAGTTCCAATTGAAGAAATACCTGAAGTGAGTATTTTACGGTTTGCAATGCACAAGCCAACACATAGTGAAGGCCACAAATGGAAACTCAATTAAACTCCAACCCCACTCAGTGACTTTGCTAAAATCTCTCCTAAGCTGTAATTACAAACCAGTGATAAGCCACCAGAAAGCTACCCCTCCTTGGGAGGTGGGTGCTGCCAGCTCTGGGGCTAGGACTAGGGGCTGTATGGTATGCTTTACTTTCCTAGAACAGATGTTTCTGATGTGCAGCCTGCTGGCTTCCCTGCGGAGAGAAGTGTTAACAAGAGAAGACAATAGAAGGGTGAGGAAGAAATCCTTCTGGCTGGAGAACATGGTGGACACCAAAATATGGAAGTGTGTTATATCTTGCATGTCTGCTTGCTGAGGACAAGCATTTGCTTAGGAGGATGCCTAACCTGGATTCTAAGTGTTCCTGTGAGTCTTCATGAACTGCTGGGCTCTGGACATCTGTCTTCCTTCACAGCAGCTATAGGAACTGTGGACCGGACTCTGTAATGTGAATCATCCCAGCCTCAGGACCAGGACTCAGAGAGATGTGCCCAGGAATAACCAAAACCCACCCCAACCCCTTGGATATCACTATTCCAACGTGCATTGACCCACTTCAACTTCTGCATCAATGTGCCTCAGACATTTTGTTCCAGAGGCACTGAAGCCCACCATGCCTACACACAGAAGGTGGGAAGCATTGGGGAAAAAATGCTTCCAGGAGCTGTCCCCAACCAATGACTGTTACCAGTAGGGTGTCACTACATCAATGTCCTCACCACTCAGGTGGGGCTTCCCAGGATTTCCCAGGACTCCAGGTAGCATTGTGGTAGCTATCTTGACAAAGCACCCTTTGTTGGCTACACTTGCCCTCCACCTACCACGATTCCGTACAGTCAAATTCTTTTATCAGGGTCAGCTTCTGGGAAAACCCAAACTCAGATACCTACACCACTCTTGGAGGTGTCAGCCAGACATCTGGTGGGCACATTGCTGGACCTTCGTTCTTCCATTCACCACTCAAGAACTCATCTCTGCCCTTTATTGGTTCTGACAAGGAAGACAGGCTAGAACACACCCTTTTCACACAGAAACAGAAACTTCAAAAAGCATGGAGAGTGATTTCTGGAAGCGGGGTTACAAAAAGAACTGCTACTTTTAGTAAAGAGACCAAGAAAGGCTCCTGATGGGAGATGATGACTGGGGTTTCGGAGGATTGGCAGGATCTGGAAAAGTAAAACAGGATGAGTAAAATCAAGGAGGTTGGAATGCCCCAAGATGGAATAAGTGAATCCCGGGTAGGTGGTTTCAGCTAGAACATATGGAGGTGTTATAAAGGGGAGAATTGGAGAACTGGGAAGTAAAACAGGAAGAGAACTTTAAGAGGACCCCAGAGGATGCTGTGCTTTTGCCGGTCCAATGGAGAAATTTAGGAGCAGGATAAAGCACAGATCAATGTACTTCTTTATGGAAATACATGAAAATAAGCCCTCCTCAGTCAAGCTTAAGACTCAAGCCATTCAAAACTTTAGGGAAATAAAAAAGAATAAAAAATGAAAAGATAAGAAGTAGCTCAACTTGTCAACTCTGATGGTGGAAATGATCACAACATTGATAAATACTGGAGTAGAAATACGGAATTTGGAGAGAAAATAAAATGAAGGCAGCCTGGACCACTTACATCCACCAGAATGTTGGTGATCATCCAGCCTTGACTCCCAGGTGGGGCCCCACCAACCTCCCTACACTTCCTGGATCCTGCCACAATTCTGAATCCGGATGCCAGCTTCACGAGCCTGAAAGCTGTCCCACTCCACTGTTAGACATGTCTCAAAATATCCCATTCTGGAGCTAATGGGAAGTTTACACAAGCCTCAGCTTGTCTAGAATGTGACCCTCTGTAAATGTCCCCAGGCAACCCAGCAATTAACTTCTGGGCGTGGTAATCTTACTGTACTAGACAGAGACCAGTGTTGGGTTAAAGACAATGTTTTTGTGTGAAACTTTATTGGACTTTTTACTAAAGTGTAATATGCATATAGGAAAGTGCACAAATCATAAGTATGTACTTTAATAATTAAAAAACTACACCAGCCAAATCAATATGCAAGTCAAGAAGCAACATTAACACTGACACCAAAGTCCCAGGAGTTTCAGAAATCAAGGGTGCGTGTCCTAACTTCTGGACTACTTATCTACTACTGTATGTGTGAATTATCTCTTTCTACAAGTCAGGATTTGGAACCAGCTTGGCCACGTGGTTGTGACTTGAGGTCTTTCATGAGGTCACAGTCAATGTATCAGCCAGGATGCCATCATCTGAAGGCTAGACTGGGGCTGGAGGATCTGATGTTCCTTAGGTGACTCACTTATATGGCTGAGGATTTAGTGCTGGCTGTTTGTGGGAGGCTTTAATTTCTTCCCACATGGACCTCCCTTCTGGACCTTGTAGGGAGGCAGCCAGCTTCCTTACAACATGACAGCCAGCTTCCTTCAGAAAGCCAGGCGAAGATATTCATTTTATGGCCTGCCTTTTAAGTGACATGGCATCACTTCCGCCAGATTCTATTTGTTAGAAGCAGTTTACTAAGTCCAGCCCATACCCAGGGGGTGGTAATTAGCTTCCATCTTTTGAAATGAGTGCAAAAATATTGTAGAAATAAATATGTTAAAATCACCACAACTTACAATGTTATCGGTTAGTTTTATTTGTTTTTATTTTCTGTACAGAAGACATGTGCTGTCTCATACAATATATGCTCTTGTGTCTCCTTACTTTCAGTCAACAACATGTTTGTGACTCTCATCCATGGGTTTGCATGTTGTTGTAGTTCCTTCTTTCTTATTGTTGTGTCAGATCCCGTGGTGTAAGCATACCATAAAGTACACATCTATTCAGATGTACACATCTATAAAGTCCACCAGAAATAGCAATGCTATGGAAAAACTACTTTTTAATTTAGGTTGCTATTGGGCTGGTTTTTGATTTAGGCTAACTCATGACTTCTGTCTCATGGGAAGTTATCATATTGACCTTCTCCAAGAGGATGATCAGGAAATGTGCCACTCCCCAGAGAAGAGTTCCAGGTGCTATATTGGCTGAAATGGAGGTTTGGTCCTAGAAATTTTAGCAACCTTGCCATTTAGGCAACATTTTCTTCTTTCTCTTTTTCCCCTTTCCCACAGAAGATATCAAGAGGTTCATTAGTCCTGGTCACAGCCTGAGGAAGTAACCAGAAACCCTACCCTTGGCATACATATCCTTCAAGAGGTTTCAGCAAACCAAGGTGCCGGGAAGCCAGTCATTTCTTGGACTCATCCTGTTACCTTAGAAGAGGTGGACAGGTAAGACAATGAGTGTATTTGCGGGTGAACCATCTAGTGGGAACAGGGGCTCAGAACAGAAGGATGTGGGGTTGTCTCATGCTGCCTGGCTGAGGAAACAAGTCTTCAAACAGCACCCTGCCCCAGATGGCTGCCAAGCGAAGCCATCCCTGAAAGGTGTCATTCTATACGGGGACAGACAGGAAGGTGATCTTGCTTCCTAAGAAGTTCCTGGGGGAGTGGATGAAGATGTGGGGCATCAGAACTAACTTTGGGAGTTCTTCCTTTCTCCCAGAAAAACCACTCTGTGGACCCACACCTTTTAACTTTATCACTTCTTTTCCTGGCCCATTTACATTGTTCTAGGTTTTTAGCATGGTGGTAGAGTAGATGCTTTGTGTAGTCTAGCCTGGCTCTTTTCTCTTCTGGGTACCTTGGCCCAACATCGACCTGATGGAGCTTGCACTTTGGTGCCTGGGTAGTTTCTCTGATCCCTGGAGCTAGGAAAGAAGTGAGGCTGTCAGTGTGCTCCCCACCCAGGAGGCATTCTGAGCCAAGAACTTTCGGGAGCAGTGGATGAACACTTCCATTTCCCCATCTCTCCCATGGGATAGCTGAGAGGTGTGCGTTCCACGCTGGCTTCACCATATAGAACCGTCCCCTATCTGAGTAAGGGTTCCTTACCCACAGTTTCTTTTCCTGTTGGAGAGATAGACAGTAAATCAGTAAAGGTGGGCAACATGACGGGGTGTGAGGCAGAGACTCTGAATGAGAGGGGACTTTCATAAGTCACAGTTCCCCCAGAGAATTCAGAACCAATAGGAAATATACACATACAAGGACAGGGTTTTGTTATGAAGGACTGGTTCACATGATGATGATGGAGGCGGAGAAGACCCCTGATCTGTTGACTGCAAACTGGAAGCCTGGGGAAGCCAGCAGTGGAGTTCCAGTCCAAGCCCAAAAGGCCTGAGAATGAGGGAAAGCAAAGATTAAGTTCCACCTGAGTCCGAAGGCCAGAAGCACTGATGTCCAAGGGCAGGAGAAAATGGAGGACCCAGTTCAGAGAGCAAATTCAAGCTTCCTCTGCCTTTTAGTTCATTTGGACCCTCCACAGATTGGATTATGCCCACCCATGCTGGTGTGAGGAAGATCTTTACTCAGTCTACTGATTCAAGTGCTAATCTTTTCCAGAAACACCCCGACAGACACACCTAGAAAAAATGCATTACCAGCTCTCTGGGCACCCCTTAGCCCAGACCTGTTGATACATAAAATTAACCATCAAAGGCTGAGAATGAGAACCCCTCTGAGCTGTTCAATTCCAAGATTCCCAGCCAGGCCTGGTCCTTTTTGGGCCTTCCCTCTTGAAAGCATGGAGGTTCACCAGCCCTCCCTCCCACTTCCAGCACTGGTCCATGGCCCAGGGGCCAGTCATCATGGACTGTCCTTCCTTCTCCAGACAAGCTAAGACAAGCTAAGGACCATGGGACCAAGTGATCAGGATCCTGTCACTGTAGCCTTAATTTGGGGCTGTTCTCTGTAAATCCCAGAATGTGACCATAACCACATTCTAAGGGCTGGACTTGATTGTTACAAGACATTAGCCACTGATAAACTGATAAAAATTGGGGAAGAATAAGGGCCAACATTTATCAAGCAATTATTGTATGTCAGGCTCTATCAAGAACTTCAAAATATGTTGTTTCATTGACTTCATTGACTTCTAATAACTTGTTGGGACAAGTATCTCATCCCTAGTTTTAAAGAAGGAAGTTAAGATTCTGAGGGGCTGAATGAGTTCTCTTAGGTGTCAGAGCTCATGCAGAGCTAGGATTCAGGCTCAGTCTCCATGAACCCAAACCCAGTACCCTCATAACACACCACGCTGTGTGCACAGTGTCCCCAACCTCAGCCTCTTCTGAGGTCCTTTCTGAGGCTTTTACCCTCATGGCCATGCTAGGTGAGTCTTATTATTTAAGTCCTTATTATGCCTTATTCCTCTGAGAAGCCTTCCAGAATAACCCATGTCAGAAGTGGAAGCCAAGGTCTGGAGCTCCTGCCTGCTTCCAGGAGTGCCTCAGCTGGAAGGCTGCAGTGCCATTAGAACACCACTGGCCACTGCCTCTCATTGGCTTGTGCTGGCCTTCCCTCAGTACTCCTCACTGAGTCTTCTCCAGTGCATTTCCATAGTGATAGTAACAATAGTAACAACTATGATGATTACTTTTTAGTGGTCAATTTTTATGGCCCACATTCAGAGCTCAGAATTTTCTATGTAATATGTCATGTAATTCCCCTACAACCTGTTGCTCTGCAAACAAGTCTCTTGTAACACATTTGTTTTCTAACGGGACGAGGGGGTGCACACTCACATAGGGAAAAGCTCCCCTGAGTATTGGTGGTCTTTCAGATATGCAGAGGGCTGGGTCTTGGTATGGCCACAGAGAACTTTCTAGACGTATTTTGAACATTCTCTCTGTAATTCCTTGGAAATGTTCAACAAAGCTTGTTCCCTTTGCTTTCATATGAGTCTGGCTTCTGTCAGTTTATGTGTTTTTCAAAGTGGCTGTCAATCCCTCACTTCTTGAATCAGTTAATTATCTAGTTGACTGTCTGTTTGGGCAGAGGAAAACCCAAATTGCGTAGGATCTCGCCCACCTTCCCACAAGTCAATGTGATAAACATTTACCACAAGCCCTGTAGGCTTGCCCAGCATAGGAGAGGCACGGAAGGGGAGGGCTGGTCTTGCCGCTGGGAGATAGGCATGGGCCTCTCTTGGCTGCAGAGAGGACAGTGGTACATCAGTTGTGAGCTCTGGTCCTCACACAACCCAAAGGTGAAGAAGAGGCTGTTGGAGGCATCAAGGAGCACTGAGCTATACCTGCAGGACAATATTCGGACGATGCTTTTTCCCCTCTGTGGCTGGGAGCTTGATGTGTGCCAGTTCACTGGGTCTGGATATCTTAAGCAAAAATAAGGATTTATTGGGAGAATGATAGGAAAGACTGAAGAATGTGAGAAAGACTGGAAAACTTGGGATACAATTGACAAGCAATAATAGGGCAGCTGCTTCAGGCAATCTCTGCTGGCATGAGATGAATGTCAAGTGTCCTTAGGAAAAAAAGAGAAAGGATGAGAGAGAAAGACAGATTGATTCATCGGTGCCTGGAACCCTTGCTTAGGGAAAAGCAGGGTCCCTGGTTGGGTGAGTGCCCCCAGAGGTAATGCCACAAGAGGACGTCCCCAAAGGGAAAGTCTGGTGTTTTTCCCCAGAAGATGGAGATGTGAATGCCAAGTGATATCTGCTTAAGGACATAAGTGCCAAGGATGCAGCTTCTCGCCCGAGAGAGAACATGTATGAAGGGTCTGAATTTTCCCCGACAACCAGAGCAAGACCCACAAAGGGGATCAGAAGAATTGGGCTTCTTCCATGGGTTCAAAAGGCTTCCCCTCAGAATGCTGGATCTGGGAGACCTCTGAGAATGCAGCCAGAACTTCTCTGGAACGTAGATGGGAGACCAGCAGCGAGTCTAGTGTCATGTCAATTAGAACACAAAGAGCGATGAATATGGAGATTCCTCACAAAATCAGACACAGACATCCCATGTGACCCAGCTGCTCCACTCTGAAGTATGTACCCAAAAGAAGTGACCGCAAAGTCTTTAGTAGTTATTGCCTTTATGCACCAATGTTCACAGCAGCATTGTTCACAGTAGCCCAAATGTGGACACAGCCCAGTGTCCATGAATGGATGAATGCGTAAACAAAATATGAAATACAAATACAGTGGAAGATTGGCCTTAAAAAGGGAGCAAATTGTGACACGTGGTGCCAGCTGGATGAACCTTGAAGACATGATGTTAATAAATCAGTTACAAAGGGATAAATTTGTGTGATTCCACTTATATGAGTAGTGCAATTCATAGACATAGAAAGAGTGGTGTTTTCCAGGGGTTGGGGGAGGGGAGAATGGAAATTGTTTAAGGAGGACAGTGTTTCAGTTTGGGAAGGTGACCAAGTTCTAGAGGTAGGTGGTGGGGGAGGGTTACATGACAATGTGAGTATACTTCATGCCAATCAACCATATGCTCAAAGAGCCAAAATGGTACATTTTATGTTACATATGTTTTACCACAATAGAAAAGAAAAGATGAAGGAGAGAAAGGGGGCAGGTTGCTTGGGTCCTGTTAGCAGAGACATTCCAGCAGAGGCAGCCTAACTTTGGATCTGGGGTCCTGCAGTGGGACTCAGACATCGGATGGGGTCTGTCCCGTTGGAGAGTTGGGGTGACATGGTTAGCAAAGAGAACTCTGGGGCCAGCCCTGAATCCCAGTGAGCTGTATGATCTCAGACAACCTGCCTGAGCTCTGGGAGCTTGCCCTTCCTGACTGAGAAATGGATATTCCAGTGGCCACTATGCAGGGTAATTATGGGGACTAAATGAATGAGATGAGGTTCCCCGGAACAGAACCCCAAGGAAGCCCAGTAGAAAACAGACCAGGACAAGAGATAGATACCAGTCACAGGCAGAATCACAAATGGCACTGAAACATGAAAAGATGCTCAGAGGCACTTACAAGAAGAGGAATGGGAATGAGAGCTACACTGTGATACCAGTTTTGACCTATCAGAGCACAAATGATGAGACAGCCATAGGCCTTGCCGGTTCCGCGCAACAGCAAGCCATGTCGTGGTGTCAAAATGGGAAAGAAACATTCTGGGAGAATGAACAACTTCACTATTGAGAATTTATCCTACAGACCTACAGGCACACACACAACGTGACTCCTTTTCAAGGATTCTCTCAGTAGGAAAAGTTGGGATGACAGAATACTTAACGGATACTTAACACAGTATCCATTTAAGGGAGTGGTTTAAATAAATACTGTTAGAAGAACAAAACTGGAACAGTACGCAGCCAGGAAAAGGAAGGAAGGAGCTGTGTTAGTTGGTTATCAATGAAGGACAGAAGGCAAAGAATTAAACAATGCACACAGTGAGTTCCTTTTTTTGTAAGAGATGAGGGGGTCACAAAGATATATCTGTATTTGTTTCTGTTTGCCTAAAAAAGCACTATGAGGGGGTGCCTGGGTGGCTTAGGGGGTTAAGCATTTGCCTTAGGCTCAGGTCATGATCCCAGGGTCCTGGGATAGAGCCCCATGTAGTCTCCCTGCTCAGTGGGGAGTCTGTTACTCCCTCTGTTCCTCCCGCACTTGTGCTTTCTCTCTCAGATGAATAAATAAAATCTTTAAAAAAAAAAAAAAAGAAACACTGTGAGGACAAACAGGAAAGTAATTTCTTGAAACACTCTGATACACCTTTTTACATAAATTCTAATATTTGAGATCATATTCATGCATTGCTTGCTCAAAACACTTTAAAGAGTAAAAGGTTGATGAAAAATAAACTTAAAGACCTAGGAAACTTTACTGGAGACTCAAAAGAAGCCTTAATGAATGGACAGATTACATGCCAATAGGGAAAGGCTAAATGCTCCAAAGGTGTCAGTTCTTCTCCAGTTCATTAATTATTTTAATCAACAACTCAGCGTAAATAATCTGACAAACTTATCCTAATGTCCATACAGAAAACAAAACATTCTAGAATTGTCAGGAGAATTTTGGAGAAAAAATGAGGGTTTTTAATCATCAAGATGTACCATTAAATAGAATAATTCGAGTGTATTTTAAATATAGTGATTACAGTGCATTATCACATAGAAAAAGACAAATATATCAGGGACAAGAGAGAAACTGGGTCCTGACTCCATGTCTATTTGAAATTTTAGAGTATTAAAAAATAAAACAAGATCCTTCACTAATAAAGCTAAACTCAAGTGGGTTAGAAGTCTACACATTTAAAAATGCAACTTTAGGAGCGCCTGAGTGGCTCAGTGGGTTTAGCCTCTGCTTTCGGTTCAGGTCATGATCTCAGAGTCCTGGGATCAAGCCCCACATCGGGCTTTCTGCTTGGCAGGGAGCCAGCTTCACCCTCTCTCTCTGCCTGCCTCTCTGCCTACTTGTGATCTCTCTCTCTGTGTGTCAAATAAATAAATAAAATCTTAAAAAATTAAAATGCAACTTTAAAAGTAAAGAATAAAATGTAGAAATTCTCTTGTAGACTTGGGTAAGAAAGAGAGAAAACCCGGAAAGAAAAACAATAACAAATAATAATCAGATTCTACTATGTAGAAATTTAAAAATCACCAGGAATAAACCTATTTTTATTTACTGGGAATTTACCAGTAATAAACAAAAATTAAAATTTAAAAAATTATTTGCAATAGTTTTAAATTTCCACATCCTAAGAAGAAATCTAATGAAAGGTGTAGCATGTCTCTTCACAGGAAAATATAAAATATTATTAAGAATAAAGATTTAAATAAATGGATCTATACTATATTTATAGGTTGGAGGAGTCAATAATTTAACTACACCAATTCTTCCCAAATGATTTATACATATAATGCAATGTCAATAAAAATACTAATGTTTTGGGGTTTTTTTGGAAAATTGACAAACTGATTTAAATTTTAATGAAAATTCAAAGGGCTAAGAATAATCAAAGTATGCTTAGGAAGCAGAAGGTAGGAAGAATGACTTTATTGGTTATTCAGTTACGATAAAGCTACTATAATTAAGACTGTGTTTTTGGTTCAAGGATGGGCAAATAGGCCAGTGCGATAGGAGAGAGACCAGCGAGACAGTAAGGCATGTGAGGACACTTGACCCATGGCTGCAGAATGGAAATGGTGTTCTTTCCAAGAAACGCCACTGGGTCTTCTGGGTAGCATTATGGAGGAAAAAGTAACTTGATTCCCTCCCTACCTCACACCAGTCATACACAAAAGTCAATTCCAGGCAGACCGTAAATCTAAATGTAGAAAGAAGTCCATACATCTAAGGAAAACATTGGAGAATATTCTTCTAGCCTTAGGGTAGAAAAGACTTCTTAAATAAGATCAAAAGGACTACCATAAAAAAAGACTGACAAATTGAGCTGCATTAAAATTAAAAGCTTCCGTTCTTTAAAAGACATCATAAAGAGACAGAAAGATTAATCACAGGGTGGGAGAACATATTTGCAACACAACCAATAAGCAACTTGTTGAAGGAATATATGAGGAAGTACTGTAAATCAATACAAAATGACACACAATGCAAAATAACAGTAAGTGCCAGTTATTGACTTATTGGGTCTCGGTTCCAAATTCATCCTATTTCCCCCTACTTAATCATGCCGGATCCCGACTCTGCAAACCTTATTACTGCTTTGCCATCTGGTGCTATGTCAGGCTCTGCCAATAGGGGGCGCAGAAGGAGACTGCAAGGGTGGACATGGGCTTAAGGTCCTTCTTTCTTCTACATTTCCCCACTGGAGGGGAGCTGAGCATCTGGAGGCCGGTGAGTTCTTGCAGCAACCCCATGAGGGTTTTAAAGCTTTCTTGGCTCTCACGTGGCCCCAGAAAACTTCACTGTTACTGCAAAGCATGTGGCATGTTTCCGTAGCAGCCACATCAACTCCAAGATCTGAATCTCAGCCTTGCAGGGTATCTTTTCTGGATTGCAATTTTTTTTCCCCTGTTTCTTTTTCCCTGGGCCCTGGGGCTGGCTGCTGTCTGTCGTTGCTAATGAGAGACATCTCAGAGTTTTGTGTGTGTGTGTGATTTTTTTTTTTTACCCCATTCAGATATTAGCCACCCCTTCCTTAACAAATATTTACAATACATTTTCTCTGTTCAAATAATTGGGAGTGGTGTCTGTCTCCTGTGTCCTGCCTGAGACAATAACTCAATAGAGAAATGAGACAGACATGCATATCTTCATAACAAAAGGTTCCAGATGGCAAGGATACGTATGAAAAAGGTCTGAGCTTATTACCCACCTGAGAAAGGAAAAGTTAATCCAAATGCAAGCACCACTGTATATCCATCCCTATAGTTCTAATTAAAAAGACTTGGGGTACCTGAGTGGCTCAGTTTATTAAGCATCTGACTCCTGATTTTGGCTCAGTTCATGATTTTGGGGTCCTGAGATCAAGCCGCGTGTTGGGCTCTGTGCTGGGCGTAGAGCCTGCTTAAGATTCTCTCTCTCTTTCTCTTTCTGCCCCTCCCTCCCCCCCCAAAAAAAGACTCACAGTACCAAGTGTTGGTGAGGATGTGAAACAACCCAAACTCTTCCATTGCAGGGGGCCTGTGAACGGATACAACTTTGAAAAACTGACATTGTCTATGCTCTTTGACCCAACAAGGCCACCCTTGAGCACGTCCCAACCGATATGCATATACATACACACTAAAAGACATGAATAAGGACGTTTGTAGCAAAAATGCTTATAAAAACCAAAATCTGAAAAAAAAAAACCAACCCAGGTGTCAATCAACGTAGGATGTGTAAAGAAAATATGGTACTTATTAAATGCAATGGGATACAACGATAACTACAACCATGTGACAGGTACATGGCACAACGTGGATGACTGTCACAAACATGGTGTCAGCCAACAACAGTCAAGAGTCACACACAGAGAAACAGATGATGTGTCCTCTTTTATATACATTTTGAGAGACAAAATTCTGGGCATGTCGTTGACTCAATCTGTTAAGCACCTGCCTTGGGCACAGGTCATGATCCTAAGGGTCCTGGGATTCAGCCTCTGCATTGGGCTCCCTGTCCCTCTGCCGCTCCCTCCTGCTCAAGTTCTCTGTCTCTCTCTTTCTTTCTCTCTCTCAAATAAATAAATTAATAAAATCTTCGAAAAAATAAAAGGCAAAAATTCATCTTTTGACAGTTATTGTGTTGAAATCACTAGCTTGGGTTTAGGAAGGAGATAGTGTGACTGGGAGGGTATGAGAAAGGGGCTTCTTGGGTGTGTAGAGTTTCCTAGTGTCTTGACCTAGATTGCGGTTATGTGGACGTGTTCACTGTTTGAGCTTGACCCTTCTGGCTCATGTACTTTTCTGCATCTGTGGTACTCCAATTAAAGTTAAAAAAAAAAAAAGAAAAGAAAGAGAAAAGAAAAAAGATGGCAGGTTGAGAGTTGAGGCAAAATACTTACTATTTTGTATTTGGTAGTATTTTTACTACCAAAAGTTCAATAGCTGACTATAGAGTTTCTACACACACACACACACACACACACACACACACACACACACAAGAAAAGGTAGGCAAAGATTATGCTAAACTGTGCACACACCGTATACAGTTGGTGGGTGCACACAGACAGAGTCCCTTAGGTTCACTGGAAGCCTAAGAAAAATATTCTCAAACACCAACAAACACCCAACACTAATAAAATACTGTGTTGGTGAGGATGTGGGTAAATGAGCACTTCGTTATCAGGCAGATGTAAATTGGTGATACATTTTTAGAGAGTAATTTGGCACTCTCTATCAAAGTAAAAAGGTGACTAACCTCTGGCCCATCATTTCACTTTTAGGAATCCTAAAATAAGAGTCACACATGATATGGGAAACAAGGCAGAGGAAAAATTATTTAAAAATTTCCTTACTATCTACAGCCCATTGACATTCTTGAAATAGCCAGAGTGACATTCCTCTAGGGACTCAACTGCCTCGATGTTGACACTTTGCTAAGGGCAAAAGGCAATCCTAGCCCCATCCTCCCACCCCTCCCCCCGCACCCTGTCCTGCAATGCTACTTTAACATATAAAAATCCCTTTGGAAATTTCCTTTATCTCTAAACCCCTCAAGATACTTGTTGGCAATCATCCCCCAAGCATATGGCCCACTGATATACATCCAAAGGGTCTCTTGACTAAGATTTTATTAGATGGTAATAATTGACCTTTTCCCAACAATAGCTAGCCCCCTCAAGGTCCTGGAAATCTTTCTTCCAAAACTATCCCTAATCCCTCCCAACTTGAAAGTATATAATGGGCCACTCCTCATGACCCCAGTGCAGCTCTTTCTGCCCACTGGTCCTGTCCTTGTGCTTTAATAAAATCACCATTTTGCACCAAACATGTCTCAAGAATTCCTTCCCTTGGCCACTGGTTTCAAACCTTAATGTCTTTCCTACATCAACACACGCTTAAAAAGATATAAGTAAAAGAATGTTCACTATAGCATTGCTTGCAATATGAAAGAAAATGGAACATTTATGAATCAGAAGAAAATGAAATATGTCCATACAATGGAATACAATGTGACTGGTAAAAAGAATAATAGGGCTCCATTTGAATTGACAGGACAGAATCTGATATAATGCTCACTCAAAAATGCAATTCTCAGATCAGTACATTGAAGGTTGTGGCATGGATATAAAAGAATTAAATTATACGAGAATATTTGTAAAATGTATCTTTCAAATATTACTCTTTTGGTTTATGTACTACTTAAATATCTCACCAAAGTATTTTTTAAATTTTTTAAATGGCTCGAGCAATGCATTCATTCATATATATATATATATATATATTTAATATATATATATTTAATATATATATATATATTTAAAGTAACCACATGTGACCTGATAGGTGACAGTTGTTGGAGGTGACCCATCTCACCTACAAGATGAGACCAAGAGGTTGAGATATTGAGACCAGCAGAATTTATTTAGGGAAGAGGGGGTGAAGGGAGCAGGAATTCCTGTCTAGGGAAGAAAGTCCTTAGCCCCAACCTGGTTCATTCTTGGTCTATTTCATGGTCTGGAATACTGACTTGGACCACCCTCCCTCTGGTTACACTGACACTGTCCGCAAGAAATATGTGAAGGGCCACATGATTTTTGACTTCCCAGTAGTCGCATTAAAAAAGGAAAAAAAAAATAGGTGAAATTAAATTGAATAACGTGTTTCTTTAACCCAACATAGCCAAACTACTATCAAGTCAACATGTAATCAATATAAAAGAATTAGTGAGATACTTTCTATTCTATTTTTCTAGTCTTCAAGATCTGGTGTGTACATTTAGGACACATCTGAATTCAGATGCTACATTTTTCTTGATCTGTATTTAGATATCACAAAATTTGCAATTGAAAAAGTAGATTCAAACACCTAAGCTGTTCCAAATATATTTAAATGTCCTCAGAAGTTTTTCAATAGCTGAGTTAAGTATCAGTCACTTCAGGTGAACCTAAATTAAATAAAATGAAGTAAACGTGAAAATCCGGTTTCTCAGTCTCCATAGCCATTTATTTCAAGCGCCCGGTTGCCATGTGCAGCCGGTGGCTCCCTGTTGGAAGGAGCAGGTCTAGGCTAGCCCCTCCCTGTGGTTCTGGAGATGGCCCTGTTGTCCAAGTGCTGCCACTGCCATTATTCTCTACGTCCTGAACACGTGCAAGCTCCAGGCACTGGGAGAACGAGGAGAGGGCTGGAGGACTGCCAGCTTCCGGGGTGGGCAGACAGTCTCAGACACCTGGCTGTGGGACATTTCCATGGCAGCCTGGTCATTGCTGTACAGACTGGTGAGGATGAGCAAGGGGCCCTATGGGCTATGAGAGACCTCCTCACAGGGACATTCCTGGGCGATGAGCCTGACGGGTTGGGATGAACCCAACAGGATGACCTAAGCTTAAATTTCACAATGTGGCAGTAGTGGGGGAGCAGGTGGTGGAGGCAGCTGGGAGTTCTCTGAGGTCTGGGGTGGACTTTGGCCCCTCAGAACAAATAAGCCTCTGCTGAGGGTGTGATGAGCCTGTACGGGAAACTGAGGAAACCCACAGACATCCCCTGAATCACAGTCTCTTACCTTCTTAGCTGAGACAAGTCACACTCATGCCCTAGGTAAAAAGTTGTACTTCCTCTGAACACTGAAGAGCTACATTTTCACATTTGATCAGTTTTTTTTTCTTCCTCCTGCCTGCCTGCCTTTTTGCCTTCTTTCCTTCTATCAGGGGTGAAGCTTCTGTTCAAAAACCATTCTTGAGAACCTTACAGAAGCCTCTCTCTCTAGAAGACCACATGCTTCCATCAATATTCTGGTAAATTTGAGATTTCATGGATTAATTCATCCCTATTGTGTGCTAAATGTGTGTGTCCTGGATGCAACCAAAGACAAGGCATGGCCCTTACCCTTAATCTTCCCTCAGAGACTCATGTAACCAATGCTCACCTCCTTCCTCCTTGTGGTGATTTATGTGTCAACTTGATTTGGCTAAGGGGTGCCACAGCTGGTAGAACATTATTTCTGGGTGTGTCCAGAAGAGATTAGCATTTGAATCAGTACACTGAGTAGAGAGGATTGCCCCTGCTAATGTGTGTGAGCACCAATCTGCTGAGAGCCCAAGTAGAACAAAAAAGCAGAAGAAGGGTGAATTTGTTCTCTCTGCTTGAGCTGAAACGTTCACCTTCTCCTGCCCTTGACCATAAACTCTTCTGGTTCCTTTGGACTCAGAATTGGATTGACACTGTGAGCTTCTCCAGTTCTCAGGCATCTGTGTTTGGACTGGAACTCCACCACTGACTTCCTGGGCTTCCAGCTTGCAGTCAACAGATCTGGGGCCTCTCGTCCTCCATAATGGTGTGAGCCAGTCTCTCTTAATAAGTCTCTTCCTGTGTATCTATATGTTTCCTATTGATTTGTTTCTCTGGGGAACCCTGACTAATTATATAACACCTTTGCTCAAGCCTTAGCTTCTCAAAGAAGCTTCCCCTGGTCCCCAATCAGCACAGCTTCCCTGGTTACCCAGCTCCTTCTTTTAACATGGCACGTGTCGCCTTCTAACATACTATGAGATTTCCTTACCAGCCCTGTCAATTAATTGTTACTGCCTCCCTTGCTAGGGCTGTTTTTCTGATTCATTCACTGATGTATTTTGGCGCCTAAGATGTGCCTATGCGTGCCCTGTAAGTGACGTTCTGTACTTCATAGGAAAAGGTAATCCTTGGTGGATGGCTTCAACTAACAGAGAAGGAACTGTAGCGAATTGGAATTTCTCTGTTATGTTGTCTCCTGGCATCCTCTCTACTCCTTTCCAATTGCATTATGACTAAGCTGATTTGTAAACTATGTCAATACATCTTCCAGTCTCAGATCTACAAGTATCCAGGTGGTCAGAGAGGAATTAGAGGAGAATCAGCTCACAATACTTGGGGCAAAAACTGGTTTGGATAGACTTCTTGTTTTAGCTTGAATAATGTGACCAAAAATGGTACCTATGAAAAGACTCTGCATTACTTAAGCAGAAGAATATGGAAATTATAACACACTTAAAATATACTGCATTATTTACCATGTGCTTTCAGTTAAATTCAGAAAAAAAATAAACTCTGTAAAATGAGGTGAAAGATATGATAGTGAACAAGCAGACTGAAATGAAATGGGAAGTTTCTGAATAACTAAAAGTCTGTAAAGAAACAAAGAGGGCCATAGTATAGGTAAAAATGACATTACAGGTACTAAATTGCAAAAAAAAATGACACAAAAGAAAATTCAAGTCAGTGATATAGAATACAAACAGAATAAGCCTTAAGAAAGCAGAAATTCCTTTTCAGGCTGAGAAGATAGACATTCCTAAGAGTTAAGATAAACAAGGAGGAGATTAAACAAATAACCAAATATTATTTCAAATATACAGATATCCAAATTTCCGCTCATTATAATCCCAGAAGAAATGACTTGAGATATAAGAAGAAAAAAATACACCACTGATATTCCTAAAGAAGAAAACAGAAAACTATAATTGAATTAGTTATCAAGGATATAATAGAATGAATCTTTTTTGGATGAATAGATACATAAATCTGAAGAGTCATATGGCTAGATGTTTGCAAGGTTAATGAAAAGTGATCGATCCATGTACATAACTATGGTAAAATATTTTTATTTCAAATGGAAAGAAAAACTTCAAAGAAGAGGAAAAAGTCAATTATAATAGAAGAAAAATTAGCTTGTCTTCTAATGTGTGGGTTGCAGTTTTAGGACTAAAAGAACAATGGGACAGGGCCCATTATTTTCTAACAATATGGTGGATTTGACATCCAGAGAAAAACCTGTGCTATAGAAGATTTAAAAATCTGGCATAGTATATTTAAAAGTCACATAAGCAGGGCAGGGGACAAAATCTGTGTATGTTCAAGGTGGGTGGTTAGATCAGAGGAAGCTATATATAGCAAGCAACTCCATAAGGTGAGCTAGGGAAGAAACACCCCACAGAGAAAATGAAATACCCTTCTATCTCATCTTTAGCTCTAGATGGAGGGAATTAAAAAAAAAAAAAAAGTTTCTTCTAGGAATTTCTAATATAAATCATGGCATGCGTTTGGGACTAGAATTTCTACTACCAGTATGGCCTAAAAATCCCCAGGAACATCTAAAGTGGCTTCAGGTTGGCAATATTCATATGTGCCTAGCAGAACTAAACAAAAGCTTATTTGGAAGAACCATTTTAAACTTAGGTCTCAAAAAACTCCAATAGTTAAAATTCCGGAGAATGCAAACTTAAGTAAAAAATTACAAATGACATAAGGGGATGAGCTACTACAGCAAGAATTAGCAGAAAAGACAAACCTACAGAATCATCAAACATGCAAAACCGATAGTTACTACAATGATAAATTTCAGACTATTTAAAACTATATTTATGATTAAATAAATAAAGGAGCATTTTAAAAAATGTGACTATGGAGCTAGTAACTATAAAAAATTACCAGGAACATTTGAAAAAGAATTAATAGAATTTCTAGGAATTTAAAAACTTAATGCACAGAATAAGCATCTATAGAGAATAGAGTGTGAAAGTCTAACATATGTCTCTTCAGAGTTCCAGAATAAATGTATTAAGAGAACTGGAAGAGAGACAATATTCAAAGATACAGGATTTGCAGATTTCCAGAATTGATAAAAAAATATACCAATCATCGAATTCAGGAAGCTCAACTACTCCAAAGAGAATGAATATGAATAAATCTACATCTGTAAAACCCGCAAGACAAAGAGAACATCCTTAAAAATGGCCAAAAAACAAGCAAACGAAACATGGGAATGATACCCACAGTGGCATTTGACTTATCAGTAGCAGTGCTAGATGCCAAAAAATGGAAAAATAACTTCAAAATTCTGAGAAAAATTACTCTTAACTTAGTATTTGAGCATAAAATTATCTCTTGCCAGAAAGAAGATGAAATAAATACATATTGCAAATAAGAATAACTTGTAGAGTTTAAAAAGAACAAGCTCTTACAAAGGGAACTTCTAAAAGTCTTTCTTCATAATTCAGAAAATAGTTCTGAGTTGTAGGAAGAATAGGTGATTTAAAAAAAAGAAAAGAAAAGAAAGATATGTATGTGGGTAAATCTAATTAAATACTAATCATTTAAAAGAAACATTATGATTTCTAAAATGTATAGTATAAATTGAGTAGAAATAAAATACTGAGCAAAAATAGCATATATCAGTGGTAAGATCTAAATATTATAAAATAATTACATTTTTTGGAGGAAGATAAAGACATTGATTAGAAGAGGGAAAAATAGTAGATAAAATCAATCACCTAAATTTAAAAATGTATAAAAGGAGAGAGAAAAGAAAAAAAAAAAAAAACAGAGAAAGGGGGCAAAAAGAAAACAAAAGTAAATAGTGGAAATAAAGCTAATTATATCAATTTTCACAATAAATGTAAATGGACTAAATATTCTGGGTAAGGAAAAAGATTTTTGGGCTGCATTTAAAGTAAAAATGGAGGAACACAAAACATTTAGACTCAGAAGATTTAAAAGTAAAAGGATAAAGAAGAATATGCTAGATAAACACTAATCAATCAAAAGGAAGCTGGCATGGCAATATCAGCCTTAGAAAAATAAGATTTTATGTCACAACACATTATTGAATATATCACCCCATACTGAGTTCTGATCATCAATGAATTTAATATTATAGATTTATAATATGCAAATAACAATGGACATATAGAAGGACAATTTGGAAAATCTATTATCACAGAAGGAGATTTTAATATTATTCTCTTATTAAATGATAAATCAGGTAAAAAGAGTAATTGAAAATTTATTAATAGAGAAATTTTTCCTCTCAGAAATACTTATGAAACTAAAACACAGTAAGACTCAAAAATTTCAAAGAATTAATTTCATACTGAATTACATATATAACATATATGTGTACAAATATATGCATATGTACATGTACATATATAACATATAATTCCATATATGTATATATAATAATGACATATGTATAGTTAATATGTATGTATCTTAACTGTTAACTATATATAGTTGTACAATCTCATAATTTCTGGAAGGCCAAGAAAATTGTATCAAAGAGAAATGTATATTATTTATATAAAAGATAAATATTAAAGGTAGAATAAAACTTAATAAACACAAAAATATACTAGAGAGGCTTTATAAAGCTAGTATTTCAAAAGACTAATAAAAATAGTCCCACTCTAGTGAGATGAATCATAACAGAAACATGGAGAACACAAATAAAATTATAGAAATGAGAAAACAAAGAACAACTACAGCTCAAGCAGGAATTTCAAGAAAAGAATTAATTTTTTTTAAACCTGATGACAATATATTGGACATTTATATGAAATAGACAAACTTCTGGAAAATCAACAAATCTGATCAAAGAAGAAATATTAAATTTCAATAGTTCTATAACCATTAAATAAATTGCATCAATACTTTAAAAAAATATTCCCACAAAGAAAACATTAGGCACAAATGATTTTATCAGTAAATTCTACCAAGCAATGAAGAAAAATAATTCTTAACCTTTATATTTAGAAAATAAAAAGGGAGTACAATTCCTAAGTCATTTTAGGTGGCTAGCACAAAATGTCTATCAAAACAAGACAAGAATAACATTGAAAAAGAAAAGTTATAGGTCAATCTTACTTATCAATATGAAGTTAAAATTTAAGCTCTGCAAAGTAACAATTTCTTAAAAAGAGAATATAAAATTATCAAATTAGTTTTATTTCAAGAATGAAAGTGACCACAGAATTACAGAATTTGTAAAGGATATTCACCACATTAAATTATGAATTTAAATTTTGAAGGGTAAAAATTGCAGGGTATGTTAAAGTCTTTGCCTCTCATTATTGTTGTTCTCCATTTTTAATTAGAATTCTCTCAATGTTTGCTTCATATATATATATATAAAATATGTATGTATTTTATTTTATATAATACATATTTTATATAATATATATATATATAAATATATATTTTTTATTTTTTTATTTCTTTATTTTTAGAGGCTGGACACAGAGAGAGAGGGAGAATGAGAATCTTAAGCAGGTTCCACGTCCAGCATTGATCCCATTGTGGGGTTCAATCTCACAACCTTGAGATCATGACCTGAGCAGAAATCGAGTTCAATGCTTAACTGACTGAGCTACCCAGGTGCCCCAAATCTTTTTAATATTAATCATTGTAATGGGTATATAATAGTGTTTGCATTTGGTTTAACCTTTCCTTTCTTTGGTGAGTAATGATTATTCACATTTAGAACTGTGATACTATCCCTTGGATTAATCTCTTTATCATTATAAAATACCTCTACTTTTAGTTGTGTTTCTTACTTTAAAATCTATTCTGTCTGGTATTAGTCTATCTGCACCCGCTTTCTTTGATTAGGTTTTGCCCTCTTTGTCTTTCCTCATCATTTTACTTTTTACTAATTATGTGTTCTTATACTTAGTTGTGAGCCTTTTAAGCAGCATGTAGTTGGAGTTTGTCTTTATATCAAGTGTGATAACCCTCATTAATTGGAGGATTTACCCATTTATATTTAATGTAATTAATGATTTATTTGTGTTCATGTACTCCATTTTACATTGTTTTCTAGTTGGCCCACTTCTTTCATGTTTATTTGTCTCTCTTTTCTTGTCTTCTTTTTAATCAGTCAAAAACTTTTCATTATTCTTTCTTTCCCTTATTATTTGTCAATTATAATTTTATTATTCTTCTAGTAGTTACTCTTGAGATTACAACATCATTCCTTGATGTAGTATGGTGTGATACAAATCAACTTTCCACATTCCTGCTGATGCTCAAAATGTGGGACATTTTCACTTCACAGACTCTCTCTGGCTTTTTGCAACTTTGTTGTCATATTTTAATTCTGTAGGTTTAAAACTCTTCAAGACATTACTACTATTGTTTCATATAGTTAATATCAGTCAATGTATATCTTAGAAACTTTATGTTTACCCTTTGTTTTTGTTTTTAAGTCCTTTTTAATTTCTTTGATTCCCTGTAGGATAATTTTTACTTTATTATTATTATTACTATTATTATTATTATTATTTATTTATTTATTTATTTTTTACAAAAGAACTTGCTTCAGTATTCCTTTAATGCATATTTTGGGGATGAAATTATCTTGGTTTTTGTTTGTCTGAAACTACCTTAATTTTACTTTCATTTTTGAAGTATATATTACTAGTTATAAAATTCTAGGCTGGAAATTATTTTATTTTAGCACATCAAAGATGCCATTCTCTTGTCTTCTGGCCTCAGTCATTCTGTCAGAAAGACAGCTGTCAATCTTGCATTTTTCATGTTTCTAGGTAATGTGCTTTTTCCCAACTCTGACAGCTTTAAAGTTTTTTTCCCCTTTATTATTTTGTCTGCTGTAGTCTTACTAAGATGTGCCTAGATGCAATTTTCTTTGTGTTGGTCCTTCTTGGAGTTTTCAGAGCTCCTTGAATCTGTCTTTCAGTTTTATAAACTTCCTAGCCATTATCACCTTCCATATCATTTTGTAACCATGTTATTACTCTGATTGTAGGATTCTGAGTACATACATTTTGGCTGTGGCTCAGATGGCATCTCACACATGTATCCAATGCTCTGTCCTGTATTTTCCATTCTTTTCAGAATTGGTATTTAGTTTAGATACTGTCTATTAACTTTTCTTCAAATAAACTAGACTTCTACTGTTTCTAATATTCAATTATACCCATGTATTAAGTACTAACCTTAAGGTATTTTGCATTTTTGTAATTACCATTGGATTATTCTCTCTTTTTTAAAAGATTTTATTTATTTGTCAGAGAGAGAGCACAGGCAGGGGAAGTGACAGAGGGAGTGGGAGCTCAGTGAGAGCTCCTCTGAGCAAAGAGCCCAATGCAGGACTTGATCCCAGGACCCTGGGATCATGACTGAGCTGAAGGCAGATACTTAACTGACTAAGTCACCCAGGTGTCCCCACTGGATTATTCTCTTTATATATATTCCAATTCTTTGGTGATACTCTCTTTTAATCCATTTTCTCCAAATTTCCTGTTTTCTTGATCATAATAATCTTACTAGATTAAAGAACATGAAATTGTTATAATTCTACCAGTTTTCATCAAGAAAAATGTTCATATCATACAGTTTCACTTGTTACTTTTTTTAAAAAGATTTTATTTATTTATTTGACAGAGGGAGAGAGATCACAAGTAAGCAGAGCAGCAGGCAGAGAGAGAGGGGGAAGCAAACTCCCCACTGAGCAAAGAGCTCGATGCAGAGCTCAATCCCAGGACCCTGAGATCATGACCTGGGCCAAAGGAAGAGGCTTAACCCACTGAGCCACCCAGGTGCCCCTCCACCTGTTATTTTAATTCCATCACCTGAATAGTCTGTGAGACTCTCCCTTATAGTCCATTTATTGGCTTTTGGTCATATGCTCCTAATTTGGATGTGTAGGGTTGTTGTTATTGTTGTTGTTGTTATTTATGATGTTTAATAACATTGAGTATAGCACACAAATCTTAATGTGTAACAGGGCATTATCGTATACATATAAACCTTTATAATTTCTACTTAGATCAAGATATGGAGCATTTTTAGCAGTATAGTAAGTTTGCTCATCCTCTTCTCCAGTCTTTATCTCCCCAAGTATAGCTGGGGAGGTTCTGTGTGTTTTATATGTATGTACTCTTTTGTGCTGATTTTTTTTTCCACTTAGCTTCATGTCTATGAGTTCATGAATGTTGTATGTCTGTCTCAACATTTTTTCTTTTTCACTGTTGAGTAGTACTCCATTGCATAAATATACCATGATTTATTTATCCATTCTACTGTTTACAGATACTCCCTCTTGATGTTTTTCCACTTGGGTGTTTTTATGAAGTATGCTGTTATAAATATTACCATACATGTCTTTTGGTGGACATACCCACTCATTTTGGGGCAAGAATATATAACTGATAAGTGCAATTCCCGGGCCATAGGATATATGTATATTTTGTTTTAGTAGGTGTTGCTAAATAGTTTTTTAAAGTGATTATACCAATTTATAGTCTAACTAACAATATAAGAGAATCCCGGATAGTCTCTATTCTCCCTGGAACCTGGTAATGTGAATCTTTTAATTTTAGCTTTCTGGTGAGTCTTGTCATAATGTTTTGTTAAGTTTTAATTTGTATTTTTTAAATGATTAATGACAAATACTTTAAATATGTTTATTGGTTATTTTAAAATCCTCTTTTAAAAAGTATCTATGCAAATTTCTTTCTTAATTTTCTGTTGGGTTATCAGAATTGTTCTTATTGACTTATAGGAGTACTTTTTATACTCTGAGTTGAGTTCACTATTGGATATTGTATTGGAAATGTCTTTTCCAAGACTGTAGTTTGCTTTTTTATTGTCTTAATGGTGTCTTTTTAATGAATATGGATTCTTAATTTTAATGAAGTCTAATATACTCATCTATTCTTTTACACTTACAAATTTTTGGTCTTTTTAAAGAAATATTTGCCCATCCAAAGATAATTAAGGTCTTCCATTTCTTCTTCTAGAAACCTTTGGTTTAATTATCATATTAATTTTTATATATTGTGTGAGGTAGGAGTTGTATTAGTCAGGATTCTCATAAGAAATAGAACTAGTAGGATATCTATCTATCTATCCATCCATATAATTAAAAATTTTATCACATGATTATGGGGGCTGATAAGTCTCAAGATCTTCAGTTGACAAGCTGAAGACTTGGGGTAACAGATGGGGTAAGTTTCAGTTTGAAAACCAGTGGGCTCAGGACCCCAAAAGTGTCAATGTTTCGGTTCAGGTCCAAAGGCAAAAAAAGATGGAAGTCTCAGTTCATAAGAGTCAGTCAGAGAGAGTTCTATATTATTTGTGGAAAGTTCAGTCATTTTATTCTCTTCAGACCTTCAATGATTGGATGAGGCCCACATTGGGGATGGCAATCTACTCAGTCTTTTGATTCAAATGTCAATCATATTCCAAAATACTATCACAGACTCAGAATGTTTGACCAAATATCTGTGTGCCCTGTGGCCTAGTTAAGCTGACAAAAAAAGTTAACCATTACAGGAGTCAAGGTTAATTTTTTTTTTTTTTTTTTTTTTTTTTTTTAGAGAGAGAGAGAGAACCAGTTGGGGGAGGGGCAGAGGGAGAAGCAGACTCCCTGCAGAGCAAGTAGCCCGATGTGGACTTGATCCCAGGACCCTGGGATCATGACCTGAGTCTAAGGCAGACACTTAAGCTACTGAGCCACCCAGGTGCCCAAGGTTAACTTTTTTTAAAAGATTTTATTTATTTATTTGACAGAGAGAGAGAGATATCACAAGCAGGCAGAGAGGCAGGCAGAGAGATAGAGACAGGGAAGCAACGAGCCCAATGCGGAGCTCGATCCCAGGACCCTGAGACCACGACCTAAGCTGAAGGCAAAGCCTTAACCCATTGAGCCACCCAGGCGCCCTCAAGGTTAATTTTTATCTGTTATCTATCTATCTATCTATCTATCTATCTATCTATCTATCTATCATCTATGTAACTATCTCTATATCTATCATCTATCTCTATATCTATCTATCATCCATCATCATCTCCATTTGACCTATCACCCTTTTGTAAAATGACCATCTTATTTCTACTAAATTCTGTGAATCCTTTGCCATTAATCATGTGCCTGGAAAAGGATGATTATTAACACAATTGACAAAGCAGATCATAAATATAGCTACATATACATGTTCATTACTATTTAAAAATATTTTATATTTTTACAAAGGTTATAAATGTGCATAGTTAAAAAATAAAGTTGCATTAAAGGGCAGGGCTACAACCCATTCCCTCTCCCCACTCCTGCTTTCTGTAAACAACGGCTTTTCATGATCTTACCCATTTCTAATTAGTGCTTATATTGCTATTTCTTGATTTATGAGCGTTATATATTAGATGTTGGTTTCTTATTTTATTAATTATTTTTTTGCCTTCCCACATCCATTCCCCATTTCTCCTCTTCCATCTAATCAATATATCTACATCGCAACTTGTGGTTAAATCACTAATTAATGTTTATATTAATATGACCATATTGTTTTCTGACTCACCAAGCAGCAGACAATAATTGTTTTGTCCAAATTTTTGGTTTTGGGAGGTATTGGCAATGGTTTTGTTTTCCAGTTTGCTTAATGTTCCATTCATGAAGAGACACATTTCTCTCTAAATGCTCTAAAGGAACTGTTAAATATCTATCAGTATTTTTTCAAGTCTTCAGACATGTTTCCATGCACTCATATGTTCTTTCATCACCAGAGATTTCCGTCCTGCAGTCCACCCAGCTTATAATGTTACAGTGGGGAAGATGAATTTTAATCTTATTTCCTATTTCTTTGTATGTAGCCATTCCCTTCTCTGCATCGAAGCTCTTAGGATCTACCCCTAATTCCTGGTCTACTGAAGGTTTGTAATAATGTGGTTGGCATAAGTTTTTTGTCATTGTTGTTCATTCTGCCAGATGCTTCATCAATCGATCTGGCAATTTGTCTTATTATTTTTGGGTTGATATTTCTCCCAGGATTTTCTCATACTGGTCAGATATGGGAATCCCTGAATAGACTTAACACAGTATCACACTACTATTTGTTTTATTCTCTTCCATCTGTTGTCCATTCCTCTAAGTCCTTTTCAGTTTGCTTATTTGCTTTTATTTTTTTATCCTTCCTTGTCTTAGTCTGTGTCTTTTATGTTGAGTCTTCTCTCACATATTGTGATTTTTGCCTCTCCATTCATATTTAAGAGCAAGACTCTAAATTCATTGGAAGCTCCATGTGTCCCCATTGCATTACCACTGTGCACCTCCACTGTGGTGCACGCAAGCTGCCAGCTTTTTTCTTTCTGTTGCAAAGCCCCCTCATGGTAGACCTTGTAAGGATTCTATTTGTGCCCATTTGGTTTACCCAGAAAATAATCCTTTAATATTCTATCTGCTGGTTTGTGTTATACAACTTGCTGACATCCTGGGAATAGGGCAAAGGAAGAGATGTGGGGTGTGACCGTTCTGGATTTGGACTTATTTGTTCCTTTTGTTTTCAATTTAGCACCTTCTCTCCCAACTCTGTCTGGTTTCCCCACATCTGGAGCCTCTCAATTCTAAACATAATAAAACTCCCGTTTCCTGTAGAGATGGAAATGGGATATATCCTTGGCTACACATGGGAGACAGAGAGATTGGAAAAGGCATGGGGGGTGGCATCTGACTGCTCAGTACAGATGTGCAACCTTGGTGACTGGTCCCGCCAGATCCCAAGCCTTCCCAGAGCCCTGTGGGGAAAATTACTTTGTTTTTCACTACCATCTCCTCTGTTGGCACAAAGGTTTCCTTTTCCTAGGCTCTTCTGACTCGTTTACCCCTGCTCAGTTTGTTATCTTCAAAGTATTTCATTTATATCCACAAGCACTCTTGGTTCTTCATCTATTCTCTTTATGTCTAAGGATCATTATTATTTTAGTTATTTTTGCTGGTGTACCAAGAAAGTTTCGAGAGAATAAGGAAATAAATGTGGGAGAAATTTAATCTAACCCTCTTTCTTTATACCCAAACAAAATTATGTCCCCAATTAAGTGGAGGATGCTTATTTTGAAATACATCTTATATTTTCATAAAGACTAACACAAAGAAAATCAGCAAATAACAAAATGTGAAAAGACACATCTATATTCTTTGACTAAAAACAGTGACATGTCTAACCAAATAATAGAAACCCTAACATCTTGTCAATAATAGAAACTATGACCAACCCCTCTGCTACCACTACTACTATTAATTTCATTATTGCTACTAGAAATAATTCCTGGAATAGAGAAATCCAAATAAATTACACTTTCTTTAAAAATGAGTGCCAGTGAAAACATTCTGCAAGTACTCATACGTATAGGTGTAGTCTTAAATTCACATAGCAGAAAATGAAAACTAAAAGAAGTAAACTTAAAAATGCAAGAAGGGGGGCACCTGGGTGGCACAGTGGGTTAAACCTCTGCCTTCGGGTCAGGTCCTGATCCCAGGGTCCTGGGATCAAGCCCCACATCAGGCTCCCTGCTCAGTGGAGAGTCTGCTTCTCCTTCTCCCTCTGCCTGCCAACTCTGCGTACTTGTGCTATCTCTCTGTCAAATAAATAAATAAAAATTTTTTTTAAATGCAAGAAGGCAGATAATGGATGAAAAGTAAACCAAAATTCTATTAAAAGTATTTAATAAAGATAATGGGAATATTTACTAAAACAGAAATTGAAGCAAATCAATGCAATCCAAAAAGCTTGCTTAGTAAGATTTTTTTTAAATCAAGAAAAAAAGAGACAAAAATAAGCAGAAGAAAAAAATGGGACAGACAATGCATAGGTACTGAGAATATTATGAAAAGTTATGAGTAGACCATATACTATTTAATGCCAATAAATGTAAACACTAAATCAAAACTCTAAGGGTAACATAAGTGATGAAAATCCACTCAAGATGAGATGAAACACTTGAATATACTAAGAATCATAGAGCAAAGTAAGAGAAAGTTGCGTATCAATTCCTAAAACTGCATGAGGCTCAGCTGGCTTTATGGGTAAGTTCTATCAAATTTTACTGAATAAGGATGGTACCATAGCATATGAACTGGTCCAGAACATAAAAACAAGAATTTAAATGTCCTCATCGGATTCTGTGATAGTAGCTTAACGTCACACCCAAACCAAATAAAGAGCTTTAATACAATCAACAAATCATTGAAACAAAAAGAAAAAAACATCAGCTAATCTTACTTATGAACATAAACTCCAAGATCTTTAAAGACTTTATTCTAGTATTTATACAAAAATGCAGTATGTTTTAAAAATATTTATTTATTTATTTATTTATTTATTTTTAAATCAGAGAGAGAGTGTGTGAGCACAGGCATGGGGAGTGACAGGCAGAAGGGAGAAGCAGGCTTCCTGCTGAGTAAGGAGCTGATATGAGACCAGATCTAAGGACCCAGGATCAGGACTAGAGCAGAAGGCAGCCATTCAACCCACTGAGCCACCCAGGAGTCCCAAAAGGCAGTATGCTTTGATGACCATGGTTTACTCAGTAGGGTAAGACTGATGCAATTTTAGAAATCTATCTTGTAATTAACTAACTTAAAGGATTAAGCAACAACAACAAAACCTATCATTTCAAGAGATGATCTATTTAATGACCATTCTGTAAGAAGCATCAGTAAGCTAGGGCTAACAGGGAATATCTTTGTTACAGTAGCAATCAGTTGCTACAGCAAATATTTTTAACAATGAACTATCAGGAGTATTCCCATTTAAGTAGAGACAAGAATGTTAGCATTCACTGCTACTCTCTATGTTGTTCTGAAGCTTCTAGCCAGACAATGAAAAGTAAGACACACACAACTGAAGAGGAAAAGACAAAACAGACTCTAACCAATAGACTTAATACAGGAGTTCAATATGAGAATCAAAGAAAAAAGATCACCATACCAATCTCATTCCTCCCCGCCAGCCATCATCAAATAGAAAATGTCATGAACAAAGGATGCTCCTCTCAAAGGGACCCAAAGGATAATTCCCAACATTTCTAGGAAAATTACTTTTTTTTTTTTTTAAGATTTTATTTATTTGTCAGAGAGAAAGAGCACAAGCAGGGGGAGTGGCAGGCAGAGGGAGAAACAGGCTTCCCACGGAGCAAGGACCTGGATCCCAGGACCCTGGGATCATGACCTGAGCTGAAGGCAGATAACAGACGGAGCCACCCAGGTGTGGCTCCAAACTACCTCTTTCTTTTCAAAGTTTTTTTTTTTTTTTTCTTGGCAGGTCTTGAAGGTCAGGCTACTTTGTTGAAATATTTATTTGTGAGTGTGTATGTCTCTGTGTGTGTGTTTATGTGCATATGCTTCTCCTCTGTTCGTCCCTCTGCCATCCCACGAAAGTGAACTTTTTTCCCACACTACCTCCAGGGAGGTAGATGGTCCAGTCAAAAGGAAAGCTGTCTACTTGTTCTTCCCCACTTTCTCAGGAGCTGGCTCATGAGATGGTGCTAAGCATTAGTGTTGGGCACTGATAAAGGGCTGGAAGGAAGAGGATGTGTCTTCTGCTTTCCCCAAGGAGAGTTCAGACCATAAAAATAAATATTAAAGACGCTTGATGGCAAAAGCACTTGACAGCAGCACGTGGAGGGGGACGAAGCCTCGGGGGATGGCTCACGGCACACCTATGTGGATTGCATGCCGAGTTTCTGCGATCTCAGCTTCAACAGAAGCTTGTCCTAGGCACAAGAGTCTCCTGACTTCTTGGGCTGTTAAGGGTTTGGGAATGAACATGGTTGGGGTGACTTTGATGATCCTAAGGGTCAGGGGCCCTTCATTTGTTTCCTTTGGACACTAAAGGAGGAGGACAGCTGCCCTGAATCTGAAGTCAGCCAGCTACAGGTTCGGATCTGTATGCTGAGTGTAGTGGAACATGAGGAGGAGCCCGTGCCCTTGGAGTTGGCTCGAAGTCCCCACAACACCAGCGCTGGACCAACAAGTGAACAGAAGGAAGTTCCAGCTTGCTTTAGCTCTGTTATTTTTCTCCTGTCCCATGTAGCTTAATCCAACCCTACCTGATGCACTCTGGGAGTGACAGTTTTGGGTCTGTAAACTGCAGACAAGCCTCATAGTCTCCCCCATGAAGATCGAAAAGCTGTGTGTCTGGCACAGATTTCGGTGTTTCTTAAGTACCTCATTCATGTTAAGTATTATTATTGTTGCCATTGTGAATAACATTGAATCAAAATATATACTGAGAAGCTTTTAGACAATATAAAGATAAATGTAGAGAAACCCAATGTTAGTGGTAGATTATAGCTCTGTTTTTCTGATTTGGTAACATACTTTATTCTTTGCTCACTTAATATATCAAAGTCAGAGAATTCTCTTGATAAAGTTTATTTAATAGTAATATATCACACATTACAGAGATGCTGCTTTATTTTCTAGTGCTCATGGAATGTTTATGATAATAATTACATGTTGGGCCTCCAAAATATCCAAATAAATTCTTTTTAAAAGATCTTTTTATTTAAATTCAATTTAATTAAAATACAGTGTATTATTAGTTTCAGAGATAGAATTTAGTGATTTATCAATTGCATATAACATCCAGTGCTTATTACATCAAATGCCCTCCTTAATGCCCATCACCTAGTTATCTTAGCCCCCTACCCACCTCCCTTCCAGCAAACCTCCCTTTGCTCCCTGTAGTTAAGACTCTCTTGTGGTTTGCCTCCCTCTCTGTTTTATCCTATTTCATTTTTCCTTCCCTTCCCCTATGTTCATCTATTTTGTTTCTTAAATTCCACATATGAGTGAAATCATACAGTAATTATCTTTCTCTGACTGGCTTATTTTGCATAACATAATACCCTTAGTTCCAACCATGCCATTGCAAATGACAAATTTGCATTCTTTTTATGGCTGAGTAATATTCCATTGTATATACCACATCTTTATCCATTCATCTGTTGATGGACATCTGGGCTTTTTTCATATTTTGTCTCTTGTGGACATTGCAACACAAATGTGCTATATATAAATAACATGATTTTAAATGAGAAGCTACAGTTGGCCCTTGACAGCATGCATTTAAAGTGTGTGGGTCCACATTTATGCAGATTTTTTGATAAATACAGTACAGTACTGTAAATGTATTTTCTCTTCCTTATGATTTCTTAATAACATTTTATTTTCTCTAGCTTACTTTATTATAAGAATATAATATAGAATACATATTAACACACAAAATATGTATTAATCAACATTAAGCTATTAGTAGTTAAGTTTTGGGGAATCCACAAGTTATATGCAGAAATATAACACTGTATGTTAACTATACTTGAATAAAAAATAAATAAGCACATAAATACATAAAAACTATACATGGGTTTTCAACCACATGGGGCGTCCCCACCTCTAACCCCCATGTTGTTCAAGGATCAAGTTTACTTGAAATTTAAGAAACATATTGCTCTGTAACTCAGTAAAAGAGAAACCATAACTACAAATATAGACTATTTGAAAAACGCTGAGCTAACAACAGAGGAAAACGTAGGGGTTGCAGCCAAAGCTGCACTTATTATTGCAGTAATAATCTTAGATGTTTTTCTTATTAAGCAAGACAAAAATAAAAACAAATAGTCTGACCGTTAAACCTTACAACTCAGCAAAAACACAAGAAAGCATATGAAAAGTAGGAGGGAAGAATTAACAGAAATAACCAGCATAAATATGCAGTCAGCAGAATTGCTAAATAAATGAGATTGGGTTCTCTGAACTGACAAATAAAATATTCAAAACCAAGAAATCTAATCAAGGAAAAATGAGACCAAAATAGGATTGAGAATAAAGACATAATCACAAATAGGAAGGGGATTTATAGATGCTTAAAAGATTTCTATGAACGACTCTGCTAAATATGGAAACTGCATACAATTCATAATGTTCAGGGAAAACACATTTCAACTGGCTTAAGAAAATCTAGGAAATACGAATAAGCCAGAGACCCTTAAAAAAAAAAAATAGAAGTGTTGTCAAAGAACTAACTTTATAAAGATCTTAGAACCAGAAGGTTTGACAGGCAAAGTTTATCGATCCTTTAAGGGACAGATAATTTACTGTAATTTAACTGTTCCAGACAAGGGGAAAAAAGAAATCTCTCTCTCTCTTTCTCTCTTTCTCTCATACACAGACCTCCCCCCAACACACATGTACACACAGAAATAAAAAAAGAGTACATTCCAGAAAAGAGAAAATAAGATTTTTAAAATATATTCTTGCTTGCAATATGGCTATCTACCTGGAAAAGCCTACAGAACCAATTAAAAATTTATTGAAATTAATGGGAACTGAGTAAAGTAGCACATTACATAATAAAATATAAATATAATCACTGCTTATTTTTATCAGAAATCACCCGTTGATAAATGTTACAGAAAATGATCCCCACTTATTACAACATTCCCAAACATAAAATATCCAGAAATAAATTTAACAAGAAGTGTGCAGGACCTATAGGGTGGGGAGAAAAATCTTATAAAACTTTACAGAAGGCTATCGAAGCGAACCTGCAGAGGTAAACACCCCTGGGAGGAGGAGGGAAGAATCCTTCTCTCTAGAGGAGAGAAACTGACACAGAGCAGTAGGTGGGCATGTGGAGATGAAAGCATAAGAAATACGTCTTTTTTTTTTTTTTTTAATCTCTGAGAGTCATTTTATAAAGATGTTAGCGAGAAATTCTTTGCTGCATTCTCAGGAGCCTAAAGAGAGGTGAATTGAGTCTGGCTGAGGCAGAGCCTGCCACACAAGGAAGATGTCTTGGCCTCTGGCAGACTGGTGGATGGAGTACTGGGTAAGATCACCTGCAGAAGATGCCAGCAAGGAGGCCAAGTGGGGTCTTTACTCTTTGGGGTCACAGACACCAAGAGTAAAGCAAGTTCTCTTGGTAACGGGAGTGTAGACACGCACTGGCTTCAAGCTGATCTCGGTGTGCTGGTGGACCCTGTTTCTGCACTGACTCCTTCTGACATGGGGGCTCACCCTGACCTCCCAGAGATAAGGAGCCCAGAATCGGGGAGTCACCTTCCCAGGTCGAGAGAGCTTCCATTGCGTGTTGCCATGGAGACACTGTTTGGTGCCTGGGGATGGTGCTTGAGTCTCTGTCCCACTGCCACCACTGGTGTGTCTTCCAGGCTTACAGTTAAAGACAGAGCAACGTGGCTTTTCCATTGGTCTAGGATTTCAAAAGACAGTCAGTCCAGCTGACTCTGTTCTGGCTGTCAACATGGACTGATTCACTGGGTAAATTCTAAACCCTCACCACACTTTCCTTTAGAACCATGGGGTATTTTTGTGGTCATACCAAGATGGGCTTGGGGAACTCCAGTCTTCATCTTTAGCAGCCTCCCTCCTGACCCCACCCACAGGCCACCTAACATGCAGATTCAGATGCTAAAGACAAACTGTGTATTTGCTATAAAAGCACAGCTTCCCCAGAAATGCCCTGTCCCCACTTCTAGCCAGATTCCTGTCCTAAATGCCTCCTAGGGAGAAATTCCAGAGCCTCCCGTGTTTGCTCGCTGTGCTCACACATGGTCCTCTTTGCTATCTGGTGCACCCTGTTTATCACGGTTGCTGGAGCCTTGCTCTGTGCCCTCCAAACGTAACGCACCTCCTATCCATCAACGTGCAGTCCCAACCAGAGGCGGAAGCTGGGAGGTGGAAAAGACAGACACTAGGATTCTTTTCTAGCTCTTGTCAATTAACCTGTGAAGCTAGTTATTTAATTTTATATACTAGCTCAAAGTCAAAGCCCAGGTCCGAAGGGCCTGGGGGTATTTCTTGGAACCTTCCTAATTTTGTGCTACCAGCACTCCTGGCTTTCATCGGCACTGAGGTAGGCAGTCAAGATGAATGAGTGAATAGAAATATGACACAGGAGGGCCCTGAATAGACTCAGTGGTCAGGAGACATTAATCTTGAGGTGCACGAAACACTTTCTCTGAGGAGCGAACATCGCCCGTTCTGACCACCACACTTCATTTGTCTGGTTAATCTCCCATAACCTGAGCCTTGTGATTAACCCTGTAAGTAAGTTCTGCTCTGGTGAGTCTTGGCCCGTCTGAGTTTTCAGGATGGCACAGAGCCCTGATATGCTTTCTCTGACCCCTTCACAAACGTCAGCCCTCCCGGAACCCACCTGGGGTCACCTCTCCCCTTTGTGACTTTGACTTTAAACAGGTCAGTCCTATCAATGCCACAACTGAGGTCAATGCCATGTATAAAAGGCATGATCTAGCGAGTGTTCCTTGAGCACCTACTGGGTGCCGGCCCTGAGTAACGCATCGTTGGCCTCGAACAGATGAGTCGGACATAGTCTCTGGCCTCTTGGAGTTTATGCTCAGTTAAGGGAAACCTTAAGTCTTACCTGGCAGAGTGGATTCTAAACTTGAGGAACGTGCTGAGGATGTAAGGAGACGGGTGTCTGCAGCGGCTCTTGGAGGGGGAGGCACTGAGCTGCCTTGGGCAGGGGGTAGGAGGGAGGAGCAAGCATGGGCAGAAGAGCATGAGGGGGGCCACAAGACTGACGTGACTCAGGCTTTAGACACATGAGGGAAAGAAAGTGCAGACAAGTTGTTTCATGCTGTTGAACAGGCCTTTCCTCTCTCAGCACTAGGTAAAACATGAAGTAGGCGCCGTATCTGCCATCTCGTGAAAATCTCAATTTACCTCAACCAATGATAACTGATTATTTGATTCTTGAAGCCTTCAACCACACTGAGGCTATAAATAGGGTTAAGAGAGAAGGGGATGGATAAAGAAGATGTGGTATATATATATACAAGGAATATCATTCAGCCATAAAAAAGAATGAAATCCAAGGCACCTGGGTGGCTCAGTCGGTTAAATGTCCGACTCTTGGTTTCAGCTCGGGTCATGGTCTCAGGGTCATGAGATCGAGCCCTGCACTGGGTTCCACACTCAGTGGAGAGTCCACTTGAGGTTCTCTCTTCCTCTCCCTCTGCCCTTCCCCCACTCCCTCTCTCTCTCTCTCTCTTTCAGATAAATGAATGAATCTTTAAAAAAAAAAAAAGAAAGAAAGAAAGTGGGCACCTGGGTGGCTCAGTGGGTTAAAACCTCTGCCTTCGGCTCAGGTCATGATCTCAGGGTCCTGGGATTGAGCCCCACATCGGGTTCTCTGCTCAGCGGGGAGCCTGTTTCCCCCTCTCTCTCTGCCTGCCTCTGCCTACTTGTGATCTCTGTCTGTCAAATAAACAAATAAAATCTTAAAAAAAAAAAAAGAAATCCTGCCATTTGCAACAATGTGGATGGAGCTAGAGAGAATTATACTAAGCGAAATAAGCCAGTCAGAGAAAGACAAATACCACATACTTTCACTCATACGTGGAATTTAAGAAACAAAACAAATAAAAACTAAGAGATAAGCCTAGAAATGGACTCTTAACTATGGAGTACAAACTGATGTTTAGCAGAGGGGAGGCGGGTAGAGGGATGGAGGAAATAGGTGATGGGGATTAAGAGTACACTTGTCGTGATGAGCCCTGAGAAATGTATAGAATTGTTGCATCATCATATTGTACACCTGAAACTAATGAAACTGTGTATGTTAACTACACTGGAATTAAAATGAGAAGGAGGGGAAAAAGAGAGAGAGAGAGAGAGCTTTCTGCCAGCCAAGTAAGAGCTTCCCTGGACTCTCATCTCTCCTTCTCCCTCCTCCAAATGCACAGGACCGAGACCAGTGGGCTTACAGGAGAGAGGGGAGGTGAGCAAAGGTGGGGCTCCCTGCCAGCCCACCTGCAGGAGATGGAGGGGCAGGGGACAGTTGGGAGCTGGTGAATGTAAAAAGTCAGATTTGTAGAAAAATATTCAACTGGAATCATACATGGGACTGCCTTCTTCTTTTTTTTTTTTCAAGATGTTATTTATTTACTTGACAGAGAGAGATCACAAGTAGGCAGAGAGGCAGACAGAGGGGGAGAGAGAAGCAGACTCCCTGCTGAGCAGAGAGCCCTATGCAGGCCTCCATCCCAGGACCCTGAGATCATGACCTGAGCTGAAAACAGAGGCTTTAACCCACTGAGCCACCCAGGCACCCAGGGACTGCCTTCTTGAGTGACTATATTGAAACTGTTTTGTGAGTGAAGGCTATTGTAAGATACTTTTCTATGTTGCAGAGTGACTTCCTGTGTCTGCCTGCAGGGCAGGGTAAGGAGCAGCCCAGCACACAGGCTTCCAGGGACAGAAGGAAGGAGACAATGGAAGAGCCTTCAGTCACCTCTTCTACTTGCCCAGGGGTACCAAGTATAGCAACTAGTTAGACCTTGGGGGGAGGGGTCTGAAATGCCAGAGAGAGCTATGCATATTTGGGGGGGGGTGTCTAAATTCAAGGTCTGCAAAACTGAGAGCCCTCCACTGTGCCAAAGACACATTTCACCCTATTTGTGTAAAACAGGATAAATAAACTTCCAAATCTCCTTCTGTGTTTTTGTAAAAGTGGTAGAAACTTATGGAAACGGAGAAGTCATTTTTCAATGCTGTTACACAGTTTTCTAAATTCTAATGATCGCATTATAGTCTACTTAACCAATTCCTGTTGGATGGACAGGAGCTTGTTTCCAATTTTTCACCATTACAAATAATGTTGTGATGAATATCCGTGGGCATAAATCTTTGTGGTTACCTCTGATTACGTTCTCCCGGGAAAGCTGCAGAAGTGGGATTACCGAATGAATGAAGAAAGGTAAGGTTTTTGATACAAAATGCCAGTTTCCCCCAAATCTTGTACCAATCTATAATCCCACATATAATTCACCTTAGTCCTACCCTGCCAAGCTGCGGACTAAAGATATTTTAAAATCTTTTCTAATATGAGGAAAGATAAATGGTATGTCAAGGTCTTAATTTGTATTCCTTTGAATTCTAGTGAGAATAAATAACTTTTTATGCTGACCACATGTTTTTCCTCTTTTAAGACTTTTTTGTGAGTTACTTGTTGTTTTTATGTTTTTAGGGTCTTGATCTTTTTCCTATCAGTTCCTGTGTGTACTTTGCATAATAAAAACATTGATTCCTATTCTTACTTAATGCAAATTTCTTTCTTTTCTTCTTTTTTTCTTTTTGATGCAAATTTCATCTACAGTTAATTGTTTGCCTCTTAATAATAACTAATGGATACTTGTATGTTTTAAATATTAGGGAGTCAAATCTATACATCTTTTACCTATATGATTTATTCTACCAAGTCTTTATAATAACAGAAAAAAAAAATGCCTATGTTAAATTTATAGGTAAAAAGGCAAGTGAAATAATATTTATCGTATGTTTAGAACTATGTAAAACACACACACACAAGCCCCAAGTAAAAACCAAAGTCCTATTAGCAAATTCCTAAAGCTTATCAAAATTTTAACAATGGTTGGGTTTGAAAATTGGACATGTTGGTAATTTTTTCTTCTCCATTTTTTATATATCTCCTATTTTGTGTAGTGGGAGACTTAAACATTACACACAAATCTCATTCCACAAACTCAGATGTGCCGGGACTGTCCTATTTATTAAATCAAAATAAATGTGATTTAAGTTCCCATTCTGCAGGGCTGTTGGGAGATTTTTGTCCCAACTGTTTTTGTCTCTTCTGCCCCTTTGGACACACTAAAATCCCAAGGGTTCACCCAACAGCCACAAGCCCGGAGCCCCCAGTTTCAGCTGATCCCAGTGTCTACTGATCATATCCTCACCCAAGCTCCCCGCTCCCTGGAGAAGGGCATCCTGACCTGTACAGGGTCTCCCTCCAGACTCAGAGCCCAGGATATAGGTTTAGACTGGGTATGCCTTGCAGGTGTTCTGCTCTGGGGTAGGAATGCCCCCCCCCCCCCCCCCCCCCCCCCCCGCTTGATGCTACCCTGGCCAGGTCTCCTTCTCCAACTCCCTCCCCCCTTCTAGCCCTCCCATCCTGCACTTCAGATCCTAGCTAGTGCCTCATCTCTTTCCCAAGGAGATCAGGCCTCTGGAAAACAAGTCAGGAAAGAAGTCTCCCTTTAGGAAAACTCAAAATGTCTCAAGCAGGAATGTGAGTGCCCCTTGTCAGGATCTGTGGCATCTGCTCTGGGGCAAGTGGCTGCCTGTCCTCTCCCCAACCCCCTTTCCCTGTTCCCCTAAGCCTTTGGACAGTGATATGCCCTCCAAGCTCTAGGTGCTCACAAAAAGGCTCACACACTCCTTGCCCCGCATATTCCCCTTCCACTGCCTTCTCCTTGCCTCAGCACTTCCTACTCCATCCCAGCCTCCGTTCAAAAGAGTCACCTCCCCGGGGAAGCCTTCCCTTGCCCCTAGATTGCAATGTCCGTGAGGCAGCACTAATGTCCGGGATGCAGCAAGCACTCAAGAAATGAATGAATGAATGAATGAATGAATAGGGTCACCTGTTTCTCTGTTTCCTGCCATCCACTGGCAAGCTTGCCCCTGGCTGATGCTGGGACTGTGGGAGTTTTCCTTTGTACATGTTATCATTCTAGTCATTTGGTGCCGTGGAATCCAGATACCTGTTTCCATGTTTGACTCCCCAGCTGGTCCATGGAGTGCTAGAGGGACAGGAGTCCTTACCTCTCTAGTGCACAGCCTAATACAGTGTGTGGGACATGAGACACACACACACACGCACACACATCCTCACACAAGTTTTCCTTTCCTTTGTTCCAGTTCTTAAATCTTCTTTAAGTTGCCTACTCTGCCCAAAGGAACAAAAGTTCGCAATGTCAATGTGTATGTGAGCATAAATATGGCCACAGATAGGTAGCTGTGGATACATAGATTTACTTAGAGATATAGACTTAGGCATAGATCTGGATTAACAAAATGATTATGAGATTCCTTTGAAGAATAAAGTAAGGACGGCTAAATGTTTTTTTACAGAGTGGACGGACTTGCGGCAACAGATATTAAAATGCATTATAGAGCCACAGTACTTAGAACAATGTGGTATTGACAAAAAGAAGGAACAGATCAATGGATGAGAATTGATAGCCCAGAAAGAAACATGCCCTAGTGTATGCAGGCATTTAATTTGTGATAGAACAAGCAACTCGCCAAAAAGAAAAGATGGATAATTCAATAAGTGACTTTGGGAATTACTAGCTCATTAGGAAAAACATTCAAGGCATATCCATATATCCCATTCTATGGCAAAACCAATTTCAGATGAATTAACTAGTTAAATGCCAAAAATTTGTTGAAAATATAACAATTAGGTTGAGGGAGAACTTCCAAAACCTAAAATTAGTATAATATAGGAAAAGAGGGAAGATTGATAGCAGTTTGTGAACATTACTGGCATTTTATGTAGAAATGCATCACAATTAAAAACAAACAAACAAACAAAACAGATAGGCATTTTTAAAAGCACTATAGATAAGGAATTAATTCCCTTCATGTTTTAAAAATTACTTAAAAATCAATGATTAAAAAGAAAAAAAACTAGTTACCTACCAGGAAAAAAAATCAATTAGTGATTCTTCTTGGTTGTGGAAATACTAGCAATTTTTATTTTTAGTGTTTTTGCTTATTCTCTTATATTTTGCAGTAAGCATGCGTTATTTTATAAGCAGAATGCAGACCACAATATTTTAAAGCACACGTTTACCCCAACAGGTTGGTTTGGGGAGAGGGTTGCAAAGAACGTAGTAATTTATAGAATATTAATGCAAATGGATAATAAACATATAAAATGATCACACTCAGGAGTAATTAAAGAGATAGCAATGTGATGTTAATTTTAATTTATAAAAATGGTACCATTTTTAAAAGCATGTAAGTTTCACTGTGGTGAATGTGTGGACAAATCATATTCTCAGGTATAGGCTGGTCATCACGCGGCTCAGGAAAACCCTTCTGGGAAGCCATATTGACAATGTATATCAAGAATGCGAAATACAACCATACACTTCGGTCAAGTCACATACATAGGTCTTAATCTTTAAAAGCAAATCAGGGGCGCCTGGGTGGCTCAGTGGGTTAAACCTCTGCCTTCAGCTCAGGTCATGATCTCAGGGTCCTGGGATAGAGTCCCACATCGGGCTCTCTGCTCAGCGGGGAGCCTGCTTCCTCCTCTCTCTCTGCCTGGCTCTCCGTTTACTTGTGATTTCTCTCTCTGTGTGTCAAATAAATAAAAATCTTTAAAAAAAATAAAAGCAAATCAGGCAGGTCCACAGTAATGTATGCACATGGCAGAGTGACACAGAGTCTAGCCTGGGGGATTGGTGGCCCCGACTCCTGCCACCAACAGGACATTGCTCCCTGCTTCTTGAACTGGATGGTTTCTTGATCTTCCATGACAACCCACCTGTATTCTGGCATCTGGAATGTCCTCACCTCTCAGCCCACACCTAATGAGCACCTTCAGATCTCTAGACAGGCTACTACCCACAATGGGCCAGCCACACCCCTTGCCCTGGACTGTGCTAGTCTCTGGCATGTCTTTTCTCTACAGCGCCCTCCCTAAATGGGCGGAGTCCAGATGTCCCGGGGATGGTCATTCCTGGAGTCATTGGAAGAGCTGGAGGAAATGCTTAGTGTAGCTTCTGCTCTGTGTTATCTTAGGCAGGACCCTTCTTCCTGAACGAAACGAGCATGTATTGACCATCTGCTGTGTGCCTGGCCCTGGGCCAGGTTATATGTTTGTGAACAAGCCACCTGGGAGGAAACTTGCATAGTTGGTTTCTTGATCTTTAAACAATGATGATAATGTTCTCATGCACCCTCCCACTCCTACTTTCCATGAGGGGCAGAAGAAATGATGATGTCAATCTGCTACACAGCCTAAGAAGCAAGTCCTGGGTACCTGCAAACCATTTTTCTTAGGGTCTCTCAAGTTATGCTTCAGAGATCAGGGCCATGAAATCTTTTCCTTCCACCCTTTGCCTTGGCTAAGAGCATCAAAGCATCCTGGAAGGTTCTGGTAATCCGAGAGCAGGCCTGGCTTAGGTCAGGGACCTACCACAGTCACACTGCGGGATATTGAGGAAGGCTCTTCCGGCAAAGCACCATTTTAAAAGACAGAATCGTAAGTGTCATTTGAGAAACTTCCTTGTTGATCAATCATTCCCCATCACATATCTGAACCATCACCAAGTCCTGTTGATTCTTACCTGCCTAATTCCCTCCAGCTCACTTTGGAACACTGTGTAAAATTCTTGAAGTCTTCCATTTGCTTTTAGGACAAAGGCAGAAATATGCCAATCCTTGCCTACCTTAACACTGTATCTCACACTAGAACCCTTCAGCCAGACATCAAGCATACTGCATTCGCCTGCCCCAGTGCCTTTGCACAGCATGCTTCTCTGGCAGCATCCTTCTTGCTCATGCCCTTTTCTTACAGATTAGTTTTTTTTTTTTTTTTAAGATTTTGTTTACTTATTTGATAGAGACAGAGATAGCGAGAGACAGAGAGCATGAGCAGGGAGGAGAGGGAGAAGCAGGGTCCCCACTGAGCAGCGAACCTGACGTGGGGCTCACTCTCAGAGCCCTGGGACTATGACCTGAGCCAAAAGCAGATGCCCAACTGACTGAGCCACCCATGTACCCTACAGACTAGTTTTTGTTTTCTACTAATCTTAGAGGACCCTAAAGTTTAGACATGGTTCCCTTATTATGTCCATGCCATATATACACAACTTTTCTCTCATGGGTTAAGTATGTCCCAATTTCTATGCTTCTGTGTCCTTCTTGTAGGATATTTGATTTTAGACTTTTATGCTGTCAAGTTTTTCTTTAGAAGGTAAGCTTTATGAAGGCAGGTTCCTATTGACTAAATGAATAAGCAAGAACAGACAGAAGCTTGACCATCACCACTGAAGACCAGCTTTAAATCCTGGAATAGCCAAATGACGTCCAAACTGAGCAGAGAACTGAGGGACACAGCCCGTCCAGGGCTCGGGTGGAGAATGCCTCATATGTGTGGTCTGAACACATTTCCTGAGCATATGGATACGGAGAAGAGAGTACTGTGGGCATCTGGAGAAAGATTTTGAGGAAGAAGTAGGAAATAAAAGGAAATGCCATTCTTACACTCACAGCAAGTGCGTGGTCTGTCTTTCTATTGATTCTGTTTTATGCTTCTCTTTGCTGCTGTCCCTCTTCCCCTGTGCTTTTCCTTCCGTAGTTAGCACTCTGTATTCTAAACGTTATAATGAACCCAGTGGCCCTGACTGCTCTCATCTTTAACCAGAAACATAATTGCCTCGTTAACCTTTGGGGGTGGTTTGTCTCTGCCCCCCAAGGGTTGGAGGCCTGAATTTCTGGGCGTGCCTATGGCCTCCGCTCAGTTGGTAGTCTAGAATTGATGGGAGATCAGTATGTTGGGGCTAATCTCTCATTTGCTGGGTGGGGGAGCAGGCGATATTGACTTCCAGGGCAAAACGTACTGGCTCCTTTGCATTTGGGGCTGTTATTTAAATGGTTGTGCCCTTTCTCCTTCCGTCTCGTGGGAAAACCCAGAGACCCAGGCAATTCAACTCACAGTTTGTGAAGGGCAGGGGTGGTTCCTTGTGATATTCCTCCTGGTCAATACTCACCCAGTGTGTGTGGGGGGGGATAAAATAAAGGGGAAAATCAAGCGTTTGGCTCAATTGGCTACCATTTTGGTAACAAGAAGTGGGAGCTGTTTTCGCAACATCCACAGCAAACAAAGCTGGATTTCCTTCCTCTACCCACTGAAATCTGAGCAGAGGATCAGTTGGCCAAATCCTCTTGGTGAGTAAGTTGGTCTAACACCAGCAAAATTTCCTAGATGATGTGAGAGTTCTCAAAACTCTTGGAAGGGGGTTGAAACCATCCGGTTGGAGCCATGAGGTGTCTGACTCTCTGTGGAATGATTTACATATATTATCTCATGTGATCCTCACACCAAGCTTTCAAGGCAGACGTGGTGAGTCAGTTGAGACTCAAAGAGATGAAGCAACTCCCCCAAGGCAGGGCAGCTGGTAAGTGGGATGCCGCAGACAGAAAACAGTCCCATTTACTTAAAAGTCTGCTCTGATTCTCACTCTTGCCACATGATACAGATCTGCCACCACTGTCCTTGTGAAACTGGTGGAAACCATGGACACACCACAGCTGAGCCTTCCCAATTATAAAACAAGCATAAAAACAGCTCCAGGAAGACGGAAGTTTCTGGAACTCCTTCCACCGTCTATCTGATGGCCCTTAGAAAATACTGAGTAGAATGAGAAAGCATTTTCAATAGCAAGGGTCAAACGCAGACATCTAGATTACATCATAGAGCTTCCCAAATCTTCTTAGCTTCTATTTTAAGCTCTTCTTCCTATGCTCAGGCCAAGAGAATCCCATCTTGGCCACGATGCCTCAGCACCACTGATGTAAACAGGCAAGCAGGCATTCATTCAACAGATGTTCCTGAGTGCTTCTTATCAAGGCACAGGGGTATTAGCTGCCAGTCCTGCCCTTATGTTCCTCCATGCATGCAAACGTGCTCATCAAGAACGCGTGCAAGGCTTGCTGGTGTGTGAGCCATGTACTCCGGGAGCCCAGAGGAGGAGCCCTGCCCTTGCTTTGGCAGAACATGCAGTTTTTCTCAGAAGACAGTGTGAATAGAAGTCCTTGTGCCTATACTCTGGGCTCTGATTGCTCCTTCACCAGACACTGCTCCCCCACTTCACTGCAGGGCCCTCTTCTGGCTCCCAGAGCACTGTGGAAAGCCAAGGGCATGCCCTTGGGTAATGGGGCCCTTTTGGTGGGATAGACAGGGCCACGCCTGGGCTGTGGCACTGACTCTGACTCCTTACACAGCCTTGTATTAGATTTAAACTGAGACATTCAGGCAGGTGATAAGTATACCTTATTGCAGCTTTATTTTTTTAATGATTTATTTATTTATAGGGCCACCTGGGTGGCTCAGTCAGTTAAGCGTCTTCGTTGGGTTCAGGTCATGATCCCGAGCTCCTAGGATTGAGTCCCATATTGGGCCTCATGCTCAGCAGGGAGCTCGCTTCTCCCTCTGCCCCCCACCCTCTGCTCATTCTCTCTCTCTCTCTCTCTCTCTCTTAAATAAATAAATCTTAAGATTTGAGAGTGGGGGGAGGGGCAGAAGGAGCAGGAGAGAGAAAGAATCTTGAGCAGACTCTCCGCTAACCCTGATGCAGGGCTCGATCTCAGAACCCTGAGATCATGACCTGAATGAACCAAAACCAAAAGTTGCTCAACCCACTGAGCCATCCCAGAGCCCCTCACTGTAGATTTCACAGACATGTCACTAAGATCTAACAATGCTGAGCCCTGTTTCTTATATTTAATGACCATCTGTTTAACCTTCCTTTGCAAAGCATCTGTTTAAATATTTTGACCATTTTTAAAAACAGATCATTTGTCCTTTCAGGATTGAATTGAGGGAATTCTTCATATATCCTTCACACCAATCTTTGTGAGAAGCATGTTTTACGTGTGTTTTTTCTGTCTGTGGTTTGTTTTTACTTATTTATATGTGTGTGGGGGGGTTTCTTTTGATGAGCAAAGGTTTGTAATTCTGACGAAATGTAAATTAGCATGCTCTTTTTTTTAAGGTCATTTTTCATTGTGCCTCATTAAAGAAATTTTTGCCTACCCTCTGCTCATGAAGATATTCTCTGGCATTTTCCTTTAAAAATCTTTATGATCATAGCTTGAATATTTAGGTCTGTGATATGATCCATCTTGAATTACTTTTATATATGGTGTGAGGTAGGAACCAAGGTCCATTTTTGTCCATATGGATATCCAGTTATTCAAGTGCCATTTGTTGGAAAGACTTCTCTGTCCCCCATTGTATTGTTTTGGCATCTGTGTCAAAAATAAAAAAACTTGGGATGCCTGGCTGGCTCAGTTGGTAGAGAGTGTGACTCTTGATCTCAGGGTTGTGAGTTCAAGCCTCGTGTTGGGTGTAGAGATTACTTAAAAATAAAATCTAAAAAAAAAAAAAAATCAAATGATTCGGTGTAACTCTATTTCTGGGTTCACCCTAGTTCTTTTTTATTCCTATCATCCTTCTAATTTTCTTTTTCCAAACATGAGACGCCAGTGTGATATGTTCGAAGTATACATTTCATCATATCATATATAATATCTTATGTTTAAGATATGTATATATTATGTATAAAGTAAAATATTACATATGATATATAATATATCATGCATATATTTCAATAATAATGAATAATTATATAACATATGAATATATATTACTATGAGTACTATATATATATGGAGCTATTACAGTGTTTTTTATATATATATTTGGCACATATATATATATATATATATATATATATATATAAAATATATATACTTGGTATATATATATAAAACAACGACCGTGCTGAGTGGAGGTCTAGAAGTCATGGGGAGAGGTCACACATGGTCATTCTGCCCAACAATATCAATGAGGATTCCTGCCAATGGTCAGCATCAATTGCCAGACAAGGGAGTGAGTTTCTGAAGGTTCTGGCCCCCGGCTTTCAAGTTATCCCTGGCCTCTGAGCACCCCAGATGATGCCACAAGAAGCAGAGCCCTGCCCAAATTAAAGATGGCGGAACTAAACAATGATCGTTGTTGTAAGTCATTAGGTATGCAATGGCTTCTTATGCAGCAACACTCAGCTGGGCTTCATGTATGTATCCGGATTAAATATTATAGATAGCCTGTCCCAGACAGCCACAGGGCCCACTGTCCCCCTGTCAGTACACAAGGCTCCTCTGTCCTTACATTACTCCTTCTACTTAAAATTTCCCATTACTAATTTTTGCCTCATAGTTGCCATAATAGCTTATTGACTCAATTTGTATTTCTCTGATTATTAATGATTTTAAATGTTTCTTCATATGCTGATGAGCTTTTCTGGATTCCCGTTCCATAAATTTCCTGTTCATATGGTTTCCTCATTTTTCTATTAGGTTGCTATGTCTTTATTTTGTGCTGTTGGTATAAATCCCCCATCAATTTTAGATATTTCAAATATCTTCTTTTATTCAGTCATCTGTCTATCAGTTGTGACAGGTATGTCCAAGATATAGCCAACAGATGACAGGATGAAAGATTCCCTCAGAGAGGAACCCCATCGGTGCCTTGATTTCCCTAAGCACAGTAATACAATTCTCAATAACATCTTCTCACATTTTTGCCCAGTGTTTTCCAGTTTGAAATATGCGTATATGTGAGTTTATTTACTCATTAAGACCTGAAAGATTGCTATTATCATTCTCCTCACCCACCTTGGTAAATGAGGGTCCAGCTAGTTGGAGTGATTTGCCCAAGGTCACGCAGATCTTGTATGTTTCCAGAAAAGATACGGGCTTGATGTTCCAGGGGGGCGATGGAGTAAGCTGGGGCCAGAGAATGACCTTGCATGGAGTTAGTGTTGACTCATTTCCACAGGAGAACATCAGAGTGAATCAGCCTGGGACCCAGGGAGTCTATCCTACCATGATGACCAGATCCGTGTGTTAAGTAAGTTAAGTTCTTAGTTGCAAAGGTTTTTCTCATTCATAGAATGAACTCAGTAGTAATAATGACCCTCTCAAATGACTCATTAGAGTTCAAAGCTATAATGAATGTAAACCAGGAAGTATTTTTATGGGAAAAATCTAGAGACTCAGTTCCTCTGGGGTAAGACTGTCAGCTCTGCTCAGAACCTGGAAGCCTGTGTGGCCTGCAGAAAACCCCTTCACCTCTCTGGGTCTCAGGCTGCTTTCTAAAGGCTCTCCCAGCCCGGGGATCATGTTGACCATAAATAGGGCCAGAAGCTTGTTCTAAGGGTAGGTGTGTGTGTGTGGATGTATGTGTTTTGTGTAAGTGCATACGTCTGTGCATGCATGCATTTGTGTGTGAACATCCGTGAGTGTGTTTGTGCACTAACATATGTGTGCATGCATTTGTGTGCATATGTGTTTGAGTACATGCACGCACACGAGCATGCAGGTATGTTTTCCTCTGTGTGTGTGTGTGTGTGTGTGTGTGTGTGTGTGTGTGCATACACTCAGGCATATGTGTATGTGTGCAGAGAGGATGTTTCATGTGTGGCAAAATACTCTTTCTGAGAATTAATAGATGGGTGTCATTTTCCTGAATTTCCCTGATTATACGCCAGAGCCCTTCCCTCCCAGCCCGGACAATGAGAAATGTGTTGTTTACTGCTCTGGGAGCCGGAGGAAGATACATGGGGCAGTTTGGAGAGACCAGTATGAGAGAAGTGGCCAGGGCAGGATGGAAAGATCGGGCCACACTTCTCACCCTTGTGTTTTCAATCCCATTAGGACAGTGGGAAGGATTCCAGTTTGGGCCCATGGAAGATGGAGAAGGGGACAGGAGGACAGGAACAAAGAGAGCCCAGAGCAGGTGTTGAGCCTGGAGAGCTGAGCTAAAGCTGACCTTCCTGGACTCTGTAACCTCCTGTGAGCATAGTCCCAGTAGGAGCCACCAATCACCCACTGCATGTCCAGCTGTAGAAGCCACCCAGGTGGGTGTTAGAGATGTGTGTGTGTGTGTGTGTGTGTGTGTGTGTGTGCACATGCGTGTCTGCCACTCAGCACGCGGGGCTGGGCATGACTGTCTTTGCTGCACAGGAAGGGTAAAGAGGAGGGCTGCGATGCCCGGGTCCAGCAGAAGCCAAACTCCGATAGACAGGCGACCATCACTCCCTCCTCTGGCCCCCGGGGTTCCGCCATGGCTCCCGCTGCAACAGCCTTCAGAGTCACCTGGGCCTGGCAGTTTGTCACCCCCCCCTGCACTATTAATCTCAGAAAAACGCATTGTCAAACCTAATGAAAAAGGGGAAGCCACCAAGGAGAAGGTGTCCACACCTCAGGCTGACAGTTGTCAGGCAGGCTGGCAGCAGCTTCCTGCTGGGGACAGAGCTGGATGAACAGAAACAGTAGGAAGTGACTGGGGAGCTGGGCAGTGGGAACTCAGGACCCGGGCGTGGGGTGAGCCTGTGCCTGCTGACGGCAGGGGACCTCGTTGTGTGGCAGGAAGGACAGAGGACAGGAGGCTTGGTGCCTGGAGGGGATATTTGCAGGGACAGGGGGCGGCAGGACACTCCCAAGGAGAAGCACCTCCTAACAAAAGCGTCTCCCTCTGGCTGGAATGTTCTGGAAAAGTGATCCTTTGGCAGCTGGCAGCTGGGTCCCTGACCCTGCTTTTCCCTCTGGTCCCTGGGACAGCACGCTGAGGCTCTGGACCGAGCTCAAACCTGAGGCCACACAGACCAATGAGCCTCAGTCCTGACCTAATCCATGACAAGTTTTCACTTGGTCCAGAGAGTGCTTAAAAATTTTTTTTGAATTAGTCACAAAATTTGAAATTGGGATGTTCCACGTAAAGAATCACATTGGCTATGTCTCCTGGAACACTGGGGACGGATTTTCACAAGGTGACAGTCAGCCCCAGCTGCAGGGTCCCAGGTAGTGGGCATGAGCCCACCAGGGACCTGGGAACAAGCATTCCTAACCAGCAGTTGGTCACCTCACAGCCACTCTCAGGTGTCACCTGTAGCCAGAGAAGGTCTTATTCATTATTATTATTCATGGGCAAGTCTTCCCAACCCTGCAGCTTCCTGTTGTTCTCTCTGCTCAGTGATGCCTCGAGGGCGATCTGGGGCTTTGTTAACGGGAAATCTAAGGGAACATCTTTCAGCCTTCCTGTCTCAGCTCTTCCCCCATCCCCTTCTCCCCCTAGAGCTGGCCGTCTTCTTCAGCCAGCATTTCCATCCGAAGGTTCCCATGCAGGCAGGATGCTGAGGGCTCAGAGCACTTCTGGTTGCTGGCCAGTAGATCCTGTTGTCAAGTTGTTCTGAGTATCCCTCGCCCCAGCCCTGCGTGCCCCTGATGTGGCCCTGAGGAGAAAGGCAGCACCCAGTGCTCACAACCAGGCAGTCTGGGAGACGGTGATCAAACCCCGAGACATGTGGAGGAAGCAGGGTTAATCAGGAAGGCTTCCTGCAGGAAGAAGAACATCGGCAGGACGGACAGGTACGCGGTGCCACGGTTAAGAGCGTGAGTGTTGTGGATTTGATCTTCCGGTTACTGGTGACGTGACCTTGGGCGTGTCATTTAGACTTCATCACAAAAGAGGACGCTCATGGTGTCCGTGCCCTTTCCAGCCGGTACCCAGTTCTGCCTGCTACAGCTCCAGCCTTTTGTGTCTTGACTTGCTAGGAATGAGTCCTTCCCTGGGCCCCTAGGGGCCAGTCCTTCCTGTTCTGTGCACCAGTAGTTTTCAGCCTTTGGGACTCAGTATGAGCCACATGGGACACGACCAAGAAATAATTTTTGTTTGGCTGGAAATGGGGGACGCTTTGCAGGCATTACTGGGGCAGCCAAGTCCATTTCTAAGTTAATGAATCAGCAAGGTGTTAGCTATAGGTTGAAAAGGAAACTACTCAAAGTAGCTTTGTAACATTCCTTCAAATTCTCTATGTCCCCAAACCCTTCCCCTACATTTAGGAGGGAGGCCTGTGGTTCCAGGGGAATAAGAATTAGAGAGGGTTCTACAGCCGTACATCAGACAAAAGCAGACCCTCAACAGAAGAAAGCAGGCAGTAGAAAATGTGCTAAGGGTCAGAGTGGTCCCCAAGCTGAGCCAGAAACAGCAAAGCTGTACCATGATTCAAAACGTAAGTACGTCATATAAAAGCGAGTGTTAACCTCCTTGTTGGTCTCATATCCTTGGGCCTCTGAGGGCTCGGTGTCCTCCCCCTCCACTCTCACCACTTCTGCTGTCACCCAGAAAGAGGGGCAGCAAGGGTGAGCCATGGGATGGCTGATTCTCTAGCCCAAGGGGTCATAGGTGGGGTTTCTCCCTCTGGGGTTTCTTAGAGTCTCGCACTAGCTGGGAAGGGCCCTTCATCCTCATAGGAGTGAGGGCAGGACCAGGGGAAAAGACACCACTTCAGTCCCCTCCTGGGTTCTTGGAAGCATCAACCGCGTGGCGTCCTCTGAAGGTCTGGGCAGTCCTCGGGCACAGGCACGTGCATTTTAACATTCAGAGGTAAACTCGCTCGTGTCATTTCCCCAGCTTCTCTGAGCCTGCCCTTTCCACAGGGCGCAGAGGAATTTTCCATTTCAGTGACCTTCTCCACCCATAATTCATGACTCATGACCACATCTCCACCCCCAACACCCACAGTGCCTGTACTACGAGCTCTTTGCACCTGTCAAGTGAGTCGGGGGCTGGTCAGACAGAAGACGCTGTGATACAATGAATCACTTTCTCCTCATTTCCCTGAGGATGCTCAGGGAGGCCCCTGACTGAGGGCCCTTTTCTGTGAGATTTCTTCTGCCAGGTGACTTTTCCTCAAGAGCCAGGAACACCCTTAGGGAATTTCTTGCAATGAGCCTCATGGTCTCATTGTTCGGTGCTGATCCATGCTTGAGCGAGGCCACAACCCATCCATGGGTATACGACCCCCAGAGCCCTGGGACAGAGATGGTGCAGAGATGGGGTTCAGTGGTAACTTGCCAAAAGGGTTGTGTAAGTTACAGAGATACCCCTAGACCTACGCCACACGTGGGTTTGAATAGTGGGCATTTTCGTGGAGGTCATGGTTGGGAGGAGGTGGCAGTATGGTGAACAGAGAACTTGACAGCACGTTGTCAACCTTGTGTTTCCACAGCACACACAGCTGGGCTGTAATTTACCTACTCAAGTGCTTCACTCTACTAGGACTGGGAGCTGTAGGGAGGAATGGAAAGAAGGAAGGAGGGGAGGGATGGAGGGAGGGGGCAGAGAAAGAGAGGAAAAAATAAAAAGCTTCTTTCGAATAAGAAAGATAGAGAAAGCCACGCAGACTATGAAATCCGAATATGTATTTTAAAAAACAGAAAAAGGGAAAAAACAACACATAGGTTTGCAAGCAAGTTGGTTGTTCCCTTCAAGCTCCGACTCTAAGGTCCATTGTCCTGAAGTCAAGACGCCCCTGCTGGGAGCAGCCTAGGAGAAACCTGAACTCTGCAGCAGTCACTACAAGAGTCTTGGGAAGGTGTGTTGGCAAAAATCATCCTTCTGTGCCCTATTTTCTGCAGCAGAGGAACGTGGACACCTCCGGCTAACCCTGGGACATCCATCACAGGGCCCAGGTCTCAAATTCTCTCTCCTTCCTGGCCTGTGTTGCCTCCCAGCGTTAAAAATACCTCCAGACAGCACCACTGAGGTAGGGCGTGACCATTCATCATTTTTATGGGTTTCACACTTTGTTGTCCTCTGCTGTTCTGGGGAGGCCTGTGTTGCCTAAGAGGGCTCCGAAGAACTGTGTGAGGCATGTGTAGACAAAGGCGGTGTGGTGGTTTCCTTAGTAACCTGAGCTCAGGGAGGCAGAGGAGCTGGGGAGGCAGGGTTTTCACTTAGCTGGTTGGGGGCTGGCCTCTTGGGGGTGGAACCGGCCACTGGCCTGACCCCACTCAGGAAGATCTCACGGAGCATGGAATCAACATGACACCAACACCATCTCCGTGGGGGGGGGGGGGTCAGCTTCCTCCCGTGTCTGCCACGACAAGGACCCTGGGTTCTTTCAATCCACCCAGAGGACAAACAACCTGTCAGTCTGGTGGCTGACCACCATTTAACCCATTCGAACACCTGCTTTCCTCACTGTGCTGGGCACGTGGCGCTTCACACTGACTCCATCTACGGACGAGGACCACCAGACGTATTAGACTCTGGGGTTTGTCCAGGGTAATAATTCTCAAACTCTGGTATGTGAGAACTTCCCCTGTTAAGTTGGCCCTACCCCAGGGCTTTTGATTCAAGAGGTCTGGGGAGACCTGAGAATTTGTGTTTCTTTTCTTTCTTTCTTTTTTTTTTTGTTTTGTTTTATTAAAACTCAAGTTTGTTAATATATAGTGTATTATTAATTTCAGGGTAGAATTTAGTGATTCATCAGTTGCCTATAACACCCAGGGCTCATTACATCAAATGCCCTCCTTAAAGCCAATCCCCCAGTTACCCCGTCCTTCTACCACCTCCCTTCCGGCAACCCTCAGTTTGTTTCCTAGAGTTAAAGTCTCTTATGGTTTGCCTCCCTCTCTGTTTATATCCTGTTTTATTTTTCCTCCCCTTCCTGTATGTTCATCAGTTTTGTTTCTTAAATTCCACCTATGAGTGAGATCATATGGTATTTGTCTTTCTCTGAATGACTTATTTCACTTAGTATAATATGCTCTGGTTCTAGCTACACCATTGCAAATGGTAAAATCTCATTCTTTTTGATGGCTGAGTAGTACTCCATCATTCATATATATATATATATATATATATATATATATATACCACATCTTCTTTATCCATTCGTCTGTCGACAGCCCCAGTGTCCATCGAGAATTTGCTTTTCTAACACAGTCCCCAATGAGGATGATGCCGTGGATCAGGGGTCCATATTCACCATGGTCTATGTGTGGTACGTGGTCTAGTGGAAACTCATGAGTTAAGGGCCAGGCCAGATATCTCCATGCTTGTGCTTCTCCACCTGCTTTTCCTCCTCTCCCAGAGTCAGGCAGAGAGGACAGAGGCCTTTTGGGAGGATGGGTATTGCAATTGCACACACATCCCCCTGTCCTGATTTTGCTTCTTCCCTCTTCATGGCCATTAAGACTCTTTGGCTGTTGGATTTCCTTTTGTTTCTTGGTCTCTCTTTGAACCAGTGTGCCTGTTCTGGATCTGACATTCTTGTCTCTCTCTCTCTCTCTTTTTATTGAAATGCGGTTGACATGCAATGGTCCTTTAGTTTCAGGTGTACAAATAGTGATTTGACAAGTTTATACTCTATGCTGCACTCACCTCAAGTGTAACTACCATCTGTCACCACCCAACACCATTACCACACAATTGACTGTGACCCCTATGCTGTTCTTTTCATCCCCATGACTTATTCATCCCATAACTGGAAGCTGGTACTTCCCTTTCCCCTTCACCCATTCTGCCCATCCCCTTGCCCCCTCCTCTCTGGCCCCCATCACTTTGTTCTTGCATTTATGGGTCTGTTTTTACTCTTTTTTGCTTATTTTTTTGTTTTGTTTTTTATATTCCACATATAAGTGGAAATCATACAGTATTTGTCTTTCTCCATCTAACTTATTTCATTTGGCATAATACACTCTAGTTCCATCCATGTCATTGCAAATAGCAAAAATATTCTTTTTGATGACTAATATTCCATTGCATATATATGCCACATCTTCTATATCCATTCGTCTGTCAGCTTGTGTCACTTCTGTATCTTGGCTATTATATAACACTGCAGTAAACATAGGAGTGCATATATCTTTTTGAATTCATTTTTTCATTTTCTTTGGGCAAATTCCCAAAGTGCAATTGTGGGATCGTAAGGTAGTTCTATTTGTAACTTTTTGAGGAAGCTCTATACTATTTTCCGTAGTAATGTGACAATTTGCATCCCCACCAACAGTGCACAAGGGTTTTCTTTTCTCCACATCTTCATCAACACTTGTTTTTCCTTGTCTTTCTGATACGAGCCATTCACAGCCTTCTTCTTTTGACCCCCCCCCCCCCAAGGGGGCCGGGGGGGGTTAATTGGAAAGGGTTGGGATGGTTCCAAAGAAGGCATTGGTCACTTGAAGAAGGACAATGGGGTGAACTGAGAGGGAGGCCCTCAGATTTGGGAATATCAGCAAAGGTCAAAATCACCAGTGCACAATCTCTTGGGATCTGTCAGATTGACACTGGAGGAAACTTAAGAATCACTTGGCCTATAACAAGCCTGCTCTGAGACGTAGATTCCATCACCAGAACAGTGGATGGGGTCATCCAAATTCATCTTCTTTCCTGTACGTTGTATGCATAGTACACATTTTTTCTTGCACAGGATACAACTCCACCAAATATACCTTTGGGGAGGGGATTACATGTTTTATTGTGCAAACCTGGCACTTTTGAGAGCAAAAGGGAGCACAGCTAGTAACGACAGGACAACAGGCAAGACTCGGTCTGTGCCAGGTCAACCAGGACTTTTGGTCATGGCACCACTTGGAGCAGATGGTGATCAGAGAGAGCCATGGGAAGTGCCATTCAGGTCCTCCAAAAGGTGATGAAGAGAGCTGCTGGGGAGCCTTCTTGGGCAAGGCACATAGTGCAAAACAAGACCAGAGATCCCCAACCACCATACTGAGAAGGGCCCAAGGGCCCAAGGCTGCCGTCTCTGACACTGACTTCACTCCTGCAAAAGTAAGGTGCCCTTGATTTTCTTACTATCTCTGCTAGAAACTTGTTCTATGACTTCGGCAACTCACTTCACCTCTCTGGGCTCAGTCTCCTCATCCATAAAATGGGAATGTTAGTTTCCTAGTATCTTGGAGGTATTAGGAGAATTATGCTCAAGTGCTGGAATCCAATAGTGCAACAGTGGTTTAATTTAGAAAAGGGCTGGCAAGCACATCTTGAGGTCAGATCCGGCCCACCACTTGTCTTTGTAAGTAAAGTTTTATTGGAACACAGTCATATACTTTAGTTTATCACTGTGTGTGATTGCTTCTCTGCTCATAATGGCAGAGCTCAGTAGTTGCAACAGACACCTTAGGGCACATAAAACTAAATATCTGGCACATTGCGGGGGGGAAAAAAAAAACAAATTTGCTTTAGAAGAAAGACAGAAAATGACAAATCAGAGTGTAAAGAATTTCAGATTCAAGAAGGTCCATGCTGGAATAAGACGCTGACTCAATCCTGATGACCTTATCTGGCATTGTTCCCGAGGATGACAAAAATTACATATTTGGAATTTTTTAGAAATTTCTCTTTTGCGAACTTCCTTAGGAAAAGTAAAATATCAGCGATTTTGCCACTGAAAGATTTCTACTGTCAACACTTTGACATCTTTCCATTAAGTCTTCATGCTGTACATTTTTTTAATGAAATTGAGATTAGGAAATTTGTATCTTGCTTTTTCCAGTGTACATAATGTAAGTGTTTTCCTTTCAACTGAAGTATCTTTCGAACCAGCAAGATTCATACCTATATATTATTCCCTTTTGCAGATGTATTATGATTTATTTAGTCCTCTTCGTGTTGTTGAACACCGTCTTTTATTTTTCTACTTATCATTGTTGTTTGTGCAGGTGGAGAATATCTTTGTGCATACTTCTCTGTGCTCCCTTTCAGGTTGTTTCTTTAGGGGAGAGTCTGGGAAAGACAAAACCAAGCCAATGGAATGACTCTCTTTTAAACCTAAATAGGCCCTCTCACCTCATTCTTCAGCTTATTTATTTTTTTTAAAGAATTTATTTATTCATTTGACAGAGAAATTTATTCATTTCACAAGTAGGCAGGGCAGCAGGCAGAGAGAGAGAGAGGAGGAAGCAGGCTCCCTGCCTAGCAGAGAGCCCGATGCGGGACTCGATCCCAGGACCCCGAGATCATGACCTGAGCCTAAGGCAGAGGCTTAACCCACTGAGCCACCCAGGCGCCCCATTCTTCAGCTTATTGAAGAGGAAAAATCAAGAACCGGGCATCACCCTGTGAGTCTTGCGAACTTTCGGCAGTCCGGAGGGTAGCAAGCCCCAGGGACAGAGCAGGAGACCCTGTTTCCTGTTCAGCATGCACGTCATTGCGCTGGGAGCCGGACAGAAAATGCGGGTGTTTATCAAGACTGGCCGGAAGCACCAAGGCAGCCCTCTGAGCCTACATGCTGGGATGTCAGAGAACTGGAAGCCCACGGTGGTCCATCCTGACTGATCACCCCATCTTGGAGGACGTGGGTCTTCCGCCTGCTTTCCGCCCGCCCGCCCTGGAGTCAGAGGGTGCCCGTTCTTGACCTGATGGGGTAAATGCTTATTATACTACGAGCTCATTTGTAACATAAGGCACCTACTACAATCCCACTCCTCATGCAAAATTGCCAATTTATGGCAATATTCCTTGTTTAGAAAACAAGGCTATCCAAACACTATAATTACAACATGCACCGGCAGCCCGTTCCCTGCATTAATGCACAGGCTCCGGATACATTCGTCAAATAGAGTTTTTTTTTTCTTCTTTGCCTTCTTCTCTGGGTACTTTTAAGTTCAGGGACAGAGAACATGTCTTCATTAGAAACATTAACATTCACAGGCTGTAGTAAATTTTGACAGTGAAAAGGTCTCTGTAACCTTTAGTTGTGCAGAAATTTACTTCCCAAGAAAATTACATCTGGCACTGTCTTAATTAATGCTAGCTTTCTTTTCTGAAAATTGTGGGCTTGTCAGTAAAAAAGGCAGAAAAACCTGAATTTAAAAGGCTGGACACAAAAGACACCGAGAAATAAAGCTCTGTGAGATTTCATAATATTGCTGTGTTTTTGTTCTACAGTAAGGAGATGAAAAGATCTCATTTGATTTTGCCAAATGCGGCAACATACATGTAATGTAGAATTGATTTGCATTTTCTCTCTTTTGTCTCCGAGTTTTATCATGTAAAGCGTGCTTGGGAAGGTATTCTATTTTAAAAGCAATAGGTCAAATAAAATCTATACCTACAAGGAAAAAAAAATAACGTATGACTTCATTATTTCAGCCTCTCTCTAACCACTCGTATTAATCGCAGCTAACAGTAAGAACTGTAGCTGTGTTTTCTCACATGAATTTTGATTATCTGACATTCTCTTTTCCTGGTTTGAAATGGGTCCTAAGTATGATGGGAGAGCTTGGCTTCACGTTTGGATATTTCTATGTTACATGGCTCAGACTTCTATTTTGACAGCAAGATGCTTTTGCTTTCCTTGGGGTTTAGAGATGCGTTTAGGTTCATTTTTCTGCCCTTATTTGGCTTTGCGTCTTGATTACCCAGCATTACCTTTCTGCAGTTCGAGGGAGAAACCTCACACATGCAGTCCCAGGTAGTTTCTCCCAACAACACATGGTTTGCATCACAGTGACATGAAAAACACTTGAAAAAAAAATGTCTTCGTGTTGTCACGTGTGCAGGAGAGAAGCACGGAGCTGGGAGGAGGCGCACAGCATTAGAGAAGGTCTGTCGCCGCCCAGACCCTTCCGGGCTTTGGTGACGAGACAGAGAAGGTGACGTGCCCCAAGGCCCACAGCAGCCTCTGGGGCTCCAACTTCACCCCTCCACAGAGCGCTCTCCACCAACATTCCCAAAGGAGAGCGCTTTCCCATTAACCTGTAATGTGACCAGGAGAATAGCCATGGGATCATTTCCCTTGATTTGGGTCCAGGGCCTCCAAAATGATGGCTCAGGATCGCTGTGGGAGCGTGAGGTGGCTTTCAGGGTACCCGGCCAAGGTTCGATCAGGACAGACTGGCCGATGAGGAAGGGTGCCCCTTGGATGCTCTCTGTCTCCCGAGGTCAGGGCAGAAAGCTCTCTCTGGCCCCGGCACGTCTTGAATGCCTCTGTAACACTGGATAATCCCCCCTTTTAGCCGAGAGAGCAGGCCCCAGGCTGCCTCAAACCTTCATATTGAGCTAGAATTTAATTACATGGTTTTGTTTCCATTATAAGTTCTTTTTTTATGGTTATTTCCTATTTATGGTAAGTGCTATTAGTTTTCTATTCATGATAATGATGGAGGGCTTCCTTTAAAAATTAAATCTATTTAAGTAAAAAAAAAAAGAATGAATATAAATTAAATAAAAATAATAAGTAAAACAGAGGAGCAGTGATTCCCGGGTGTGGCCAAAAATGGTGGCAGAGAAGCTTCCTAAGGTCAAGTCCGGTAGACTTGCCTTCTTAGGAGATAGAACGCTGCCAGAGAAGCTGGTTTGAGCAAGTTCTGCTCTGGGCCCCAGAATTTTCCTCGACTTTCCAGCTCTTTGCATGAAGGTGCCCATTATACATAATTTACTTGCGTTTATCAAATGATTAGTTGGCGCCTCTCTCTCCTTTAATAATTCACCGAAGAGCGTATTAGAGAGATGCCCCTCCTCTCTACGCTTAACAGATTCTCCTGCTGCTCCCTGACAGCCTGATAGGAGGCAATATTTTAAGATAAAAGGATTATTAAAATAGTGCACATGTTGGAGTAACACTCCAATGTGCTTCTTTATCTGAGTTGTTGTCGAGTGCCATATAATTTAATAAATTATAAAATATTTATAAATAACACCTCGGGTTAATGTCCTCACACGTTTTTCACAAGTTAGCATCACACACCGAACGCGTGGGCACATCGGGGAGAAGGGGTCTGAAATGCAAAGAGAAAGGGAAGGGTGTTCCACAGCACTGGGTGGGAGTGAGTCCCCCCGCCAGCTCCCCTTCCCCAGAAAGGACAATGACTTGTCCAGCGTTGCCCATTTGTAGTTGGGAAAGAAGGGTGGGGGCTTAAGGGGCCCCTGAGGGGGTCTGTGGGGGTCCTTGGTGGAGGTGGAGGAAAATGAAGGTTGAGGAAGATGTCAGTGGGGGCCAGTGGGGGTCCATATAGACCCATGAGGTCATGGGGCTGTGGGGAGTAGTAGGAGACTGGTGGGGACTGTAGGGGTGTATGGGACAGAGGGGGTCTGTACAGGGATGTGGGGGCCAAGGGCCATAGGAACCCCAGCTGTGGGGAGGAGAGACTGTGCCAAGCCCTCAGATGCCATGTCCACATTGCCCGTAGGTGCCCGGCTGAGGACATACCGAGGTCTCACGTGCCCTGCATGTCCCTGGGACCTCCAACCACCCGCTCACCAACTATCCCTTCATGCCGTACCTGCCCAGCTTGTAACTGCAGAGAAAATTAAACACTGTCAATTTGAAAAATTAGAGATAAAGCCAGAAGAGGAAAAATCTAAAGACCTGAGATGAGCCAATTACTAATGTCAGACAAGGCTCTGAGTGCCCTGGAAGAGAGGGCGAGAGAGGGGACTTCAGACCAGCACATCCCCAGCTCCCAGCACACGGGCCAGCTGTGCTCTGTGCAGGTGCAGAGGGTGATTCCAGAGAGCTGAGGAGGGCTTCAGACGCTGCCTCTTCTTGGAGAGGAGCGACTTCAGGTAACTCAGTGCTCACGGCCGGCACAGGGGAGCTGGCAAACCCGCAGGCAGAAATCAGCTTTGTCCTGGAAAGAAAGAAGCCATCCGCTGCAGGGAAACCAAGCACTGATTTTCACACCAAGCGGGGGCTCAGTGGCGCGAGGCCACGTGCAAAGATGCTGCCAGCTCCTCCTTCCCCTACCCCTCCCACCCGCAGGCCTCAGTTTCCCTACAAGGAGTTTAGGCAAGAGGCTCTTAGAGCTATTCTGAGATTCTAGTTTCCCATAATAGACAGAACCTTTAGCAGTTATGTTTAGATGTCTCAGGCTTGGTGTGAATTGAGGGAACTCCTATCCCAAAATACCTTCCCCACTTCTTGCCAAGTCGCCTGAAATGCCACCATTAGTATGGCATTCCTCTGGGGACAAAGGGGCTCCCTACATTGCGTAACTGTGCCTTGTCTCATAGATGTCCTTGCTCACAGCAGGGCAGGGGCAGGGTGAGGCTGCAGGGGTGGGTGATTGGGCCTCATAGGCACAGGCTACCCTCGATCCTGGCTGCTCCCCGTGAGTCCTGCTCGGCAGAGATGAAGGCCTCCAGCTCTCCCCGGTCCCTTGGCAGAGACAGTGCTACTCCTCCGGGGTGAGGAAAACCCATGAGAGATGCAGAGCTCTCCGCAGGGTGGAGGTGGGAGGTCGGCGCTGCCGGAGCACCCAGGAAAGCCCAGGGCCTGTGGGCAAATGTCTTCCAAGCAGTACCCCGTGGTCCCTTTGCAGATACTGTCATTTCTCTGTAGCAAGGCTCTCCGGGGAGGACCTGGTCCCTCTGGACCTTCTTTGCCACCAGAGACAGAGAGCATCATGGGAATCGTGGGCACCCGGCACGGACTGCCTGGGGCCAGGGTTTCATGCCTTGACCCGGAGAGCTCCCTCCCTGTCTGGCCTTCCCGGAGGGCCCCTTAGCTGATGGTGCATGGAGCCCAGGCCACACAGTGCATCCAGCAGAGGGCCCTGTGGATGCTCCCAGGAATGCGGGACCCTGAAATCCAGGACCTGGAAAGCCCCCTGGAGATCATGCCAACTGCAGGCTTTTAGTGTGAGACCCCGTGGACCTCCGGGCATTGGCCGGATGACTCTGAAGAGGCCTGGTGGGCTCGCAACACTGACAGGAAATATTGGGCGCACCGTGCATTTCCATTTTCATGACATTCGCAAAAGGCTTTGATGCCGAAACAAATAAAACCAATAAAGCCCCTTTAGCTTGCAAAGCCATAAACTGACAACTGAAGAGGGATTGGACTTGTCTGGGCTCATATGGCAGGGCTCTCTGGAGCCTTTCTCCAGGCCAAATTTGCCCTCAAGCCCCATTTCAGATACACACACACACACACACACACACACACACACACACACATCGATGTCTAACGAGAAGGATGCGAGTCAGGTTCCTCCTTGGGAATCTGGGGCTCCTGAGGGAGGCAGCCATCCTAGCCATCCCAGCACGGAGCCGACCCGCTCCCCATCCCCACTCCTCATCTCTACCCACCATGCCTCATGAGGAGGGGACCCGGGATGCCTCCACACTCCGCCTGGCTTTCCCATCTCCAGGGCCTGGCCTTGGGCTCCCTTCCCCGCGCTGTGACTCCGGGGACCCCAGACTCAAGTGATTCTGGGCCGCGGGTCCTGGGGCGGCCCTCAGCCCCTCACGTCCCGCGCAGACGCGTTCCGGCTGCTTGCACACGTGGCGCACATCATTTCTGCCCTGCGCTGAGCTGCACCAAGGGCCGGAGGGGAACAATATATTATCACGTTCTTTGCCTAACAATTGGTAACACATGACACTTGTATTTGCCCCAAGATAATGTACAAATATGTTTTACAGGGTTTCCTAATGATAATCATGATATTTCATTCTTCTTGCCCTTCTAATAACGGTAACAGTCTAGCATTATTATTTTCTTTTTTTAACTGTTCTCTGCGAGTGTGACATTCAGTTCAGAGAATCGAATGTCAGCAAGAAATCCATATGCACTCCCTGAAGCTGGGAGAAGGCCCCTTCCATTTATTTTTAGGTTGCAAGAGAACGAAGTGATCTCACCTTATTATTTCTTTTCCTTCTTCAAAAGGCGTTTGGCATTCAGCGTCGCGTCGATGTTTACGTCGTGGGCCTGAGTTTTCGTCAATCAAGACCTTTTGGTGAGCCATGGTAATCAGAGGGCGGCCGCCTGGTAGACGAAAGGGCTGCTCTCATCACCTGGTGGAGGTGTAGGGGGAGACAGATCCCCACTCAGAAAAAGGGTTCCTTTCAAAGCAGGCTTAAAATGCACAGTGAGGAATGGTCTAGACCTGTAGCCAAAGAACCACCTAATTCGCAGGTAAAGCAAACATTTTAAGGTTCCGTGTAGACACTAGGTAGAAATTTTTTTTTTTTTTTTTTTTTGTGCCAGTGTGTTTGTTCATCCATATCCTCCCCCATCAGGGAGCCTTACCTTCAGGAATAAATATCCAACAAGCGGTAGATACATTCTGTTATTAGTAAATAACCACTCCAGGCCTGCTTCCTTCCACCTTTGAGGTGTTCATCAGAAACGAGGCATGAGAGATGAAGGCTGATCAAAACCAGAACAGGAGAATAGAGACGTAACCACGATTGAAGTGGATACGATACAGGCTTCAGTTAGGAGAGCATTTCTCAACTCCATCCTCAAATTTCTTAGTTTTATTTTTTTTTTATTATTATTTTTAAAGAACTTTACTTTTTTACTTTTTTAAAAAGATTTTATTTATTTATTTGAGAGAGAGAGAAAAAAAATGCAAGCAGCGGGGAGCAGCAGGCAGAGGGAGAGGAAGTAGCAGACCCCCAGTGGAGCAGGGAGCCCGACTTGAGACTCCATCCCTGGACCCTGGGAGCATGACCCGAGTAGCCAAAGGCAGATGTTCAACCAACTGAGACCCCCAGGAGCCCCAGATTTCTTAGTTTTAAACTAAAGCATAATTGTTCAAATTAAACCATTTGGATATATTCTTTTCTTTCTTTCTTCCTTCCTTCCTTCCTTCCTCTCTCTCTCTCTTTCTTCCTTCCTTCCTTCCTTCTTTCCTTCCTTCCTTCCTTCCTTTCTCTCTCTCTCTCTCTCTTTCTTTCTTCCTTCCTTCCTTCCTTCCTTTCTTTCTCTCTTTCTCTCTTTCTCTCTCTCTTTCTTTCTTCTTTTTTCTCAGAGTCACCAAAGTCTAGGTCAAGTGTTCTTCCGGTCAACAAGTGTTAGGAGTCTAGCATGCACTGTGGTCCTTGGAGGCAGCCCTGCAGCAGGGGTAAAGGCGGCGGGTGGCCGCTCTCCCAGCCCACACTGAAGCGGGGGATCAGATTATTTAGGGAACCCAGTATTTTTGTGGATGAGAGAAATGAAGTCCTCTGAGAGCAAAATCAATCGTTTGCGGAGACCCCAGAGCATTGATCCCGGTGCACATCGACAGGCTTGGGCTGTTTAGCTGTTTGGAATGACCGCACGAAATGAGCAAGTTGTTACGGTTTTAGAGTTTTGGTGTTTATTGGCAACCCCTGCACTCCTATGATTAATCACACATTCGAAATGTGCGCGCCATGGAAATTGACTGCAACGCAGCAGAAAAAAAGTTTTCAGTTATCCTGGGATAATAAATTGAAGCTCTATCCCTAAGCAGAATTGTCTTCAAGATTCCAATTTGCCGTGTTCAAAGTGTTGTTTATACAGTAGTTAGCAAAAACGCGAGTAATTATGTACAGAGTTCATTCTAAGCAATTCTTTATCCACACCAACCCCCCAACTCTTTATTGGTTTTCCATCTCCATTACCCAATATTTCGGTCGATCTCAGCAGAACCTGACTGGGGAGATGTGGTGAAGACATGAGGCCTGGGTGACACCCCAGCTTCCCAGAGAGCGAGCAGTCAAGGGGACCAGGCCGGCTGGAGGTCTTCCTCTAGCGCCTGGGCTGTTTACACGGACGAGGCGGGAAGGGCTCATGTGTCGTATTTCATTGCATAAAATAATATTTACCCCTGGAGAAGGTTTCTATTTATTTATTTATTTTGGGGGCCAGAGCCCAGTCTCAGATACGGGGCCAGCCACATCTGTTCTGATGGCTGCAACCAGCCCAAGCTTTATTTCATAAATACCCCATGCGTCCAAAATCCAGCTTTTGGAATGCAAATGATGTTTAAGTGAGTAAACATTTCAGTGGCCAAAGCAGCCAGCCTGAGCAGAGGAAGGGAAAGGGGCAGCGGGGAGTGGGCCCAGCCAGTCTGCAGAGAACCTGGTCTAGGTCCAGGTGGCGGGAGGTGAGGGTTGGGGGGAGGCAGCCGGAAGGTTCCAGCTGGAGAGGGAACTGGAGGAGAGTGGAGCCAAGGGGAAACCCTCCCGGCAAACCCCCAGCTTCCCAGAGGCTCCTGCTTGCTCTCCCCGGAACGGAGACCTCATCCATATCTATCAGGAGAGGCCTAATTATAGAGCTCGGAGATTTTAATGGCACAGGGAAATTTAAATGCAGTGGAAAATATGAATATTCCTAAGCCAGCAGTCAAAATACGAAATGATTGGCTTCAGAATCAGTGAATTATAATTTCAGAGCTCGTCCTCAAAGGTGGAAACTCTCCTTCTCGGGAAGAGTTTTGTGCATGCGGGCGTGTTTTAATGAACTCCACTTTATGTTTTGCTGGGCAGGGCTGCCTCGGCCGGTGCCCAAGCACTTGGGCAGACTACAGGGGACAGTAGAGATGGTCATGGGGTCCTGGTGGTGAGGCAGTGGGGCAGCACCCGGCAGGTGCCCTGGGATGTCCGCTCCAGCTTCTCTGGTGCTGGCTCAGCAGGGGACCAGGTCCTGGGGGCTGGGGGAGGGGGGTCTGGGGGGAGGGGAGCGTGTTATTTATTCATCTGCGCCCTCCCCTCCGAAAGCCGCCTTCCTCTCCTGCACCAGAACCCCCGTCTCAAAGCCACACTCTCCTCTTAACTGAAGCCTTTCCCAGCAGGCTTGGCCAGCAGGTCCGTGGGGGATTGGCCCTTCTCGGCTCAGGCCACCCCGTGGTCTCCTGGGCATCTTTTGCTCCCGAGAGCATCCCTATATCTTTACCTGTGGAGGAGATAAGGATGTGCCCCAGCTGCTGTCCATGCAGCCCTCAAACTGGAGAGTCATCCCATAAATCCTGTTTTATTTTATGGACAAATAAATGCTGAGGTAAAATATTCCAGGACCGTAGCTTGAATACTTGCCACGGCAGCGGCACTGTAATAACCACTGTGACATTAATTTACTGCATTGTGCCGTGGGAAGAAGGAGGAAGGAGGGAGAGGGGCATTAAAAGAGAAAAATGACTTTCCTTCGAATTTATTGGGATTGGCCTCCCTCATTTTCCGCCATCATTAGTTGATTAGGGCCTGATGGCCGCGTGGACGATTGGGCTGGAAGAGTTGGCCAGAGACGCCCTCAAGGTACGACGTTAATTGAGATGATGTTCGTCTCACACTTACTGAACAGACTGCGGCCAGTGGACTTGGTGGGCATGTGGCGGAACGGAGACGGCCGGGCGGTGGCCGTGGCCGGGCTGCTCTCCGCCCCTCCCACGGGATCTCCGCAGCTGGAGCCGTGGTCACTTTGTCTCTATTCTGAGCACCGCTGATGGACCTGTCAGGAGGAGATAAAGTGAGCTTCCCTTTATCCCAGGAGTGCTGGCCAGCGGCTGCCTATCAGCCACTACCAGGAAGGTCCCTTGTCACCCTGGGCTTTGAAGATCAAGGCTGAGTCTGCCCCTGCCTCCTCCTCCCTGGCCCTTCCTGGGCACCTGGCCCTGTTCCTAGCCCTGCTCCTGCTCCTGTCCCAGCTCCTGCCTCTGCACCTGCTCCTGCCCCAGCTCCTGCCCCTGCCCCAGATCCTGCCCCTGCCCCAGCTCCTGCTCTTGCCCCTTCCCCAGCCACTGCCCTGCCCTGGCCCTTGGTGGTGGATGAAGTCTGGCAGGTGTAATCCCCAAGGGCTCCCAAACCAGAGCTGAGAGCAGGACCTCTCGCCCAGCTAGGCACTCAGGCCTTGCCACCCTTGATGTGGTAGACAGTCTTTCCTTACTGGGATGAACAGGGGGGTTCCCCCAGCATCAGTGGCCATGGCGTGTCCACACAGGGGGTCCCAGACTGGGCAGAGCGAAAGCCTCTCAACCCACTGATGGAGGCTGAATTTCACATTCACGAGGTCTTGCTACACCCGTCAGCAAGAAGGACAGTTCCATCGATGTGACTTCTGTTTGAACATTTTCAGAGACCCACAGTATCCTGGGGCTGGAGAGTCGGCTGCCAAAGGTATGCAGGGGAGGGGATGAGACCTGACGGGTTTTTTGTTGTTGTCTCAATGGTGTCATAAGGCAGGTGACATCCATTATCACATTTGATCTCCTCATACCCTATTTAACTCCTTTTAGGGTTCAGGAAGCCAAAGCTCAGAGAATACACATGCCCACAGACCCGCCGCGGGCAGGAGATGGTGGTTGTGGGGGCTCCTGGGTCAGGCTGCCCAGCCCGGAGTCTGGCTGCACCCCCGACGTCCCTGCGATCTCGGACGGCGCGTCCCCGGATCTCTCGCTTCACTCACCAAAACCAGCACGGGGTACAGGAGACCACGCTGTGGGCTCCGTATTTGTTAGGGACTCTTACTGCTACAGTCATGGTGACTGTGAAGGGGCCGGGAGCTGTCGCCTCTTCAAACCCACGGCCCAAGGAGCAGGGAGGAACACGGGACTTCTCCAGCTCCTGGTCACACAAGAGAAGCACTTCCTTGCCCATCCCTCCCCATGCCTGTCAGGTCTGGACAACCAGACAGACGCTCAGGCCTGAAGGGTGACAAATCCATTCACAAATGCTACTCACGAAGTGGCAGTGGCCTTTTATTCCCTGACATCCTTCCAGACCCTTGAAGGGATTAGAACTGGATTAGTTCGAGATGAGCCCTGCTCTGGCGTTATCACCTGTTTATAGGATAATGACATTATCTAGGTTGGCCTATAAGGGCCTCCTTACATAGGACCTTTGTTCTCTTTGATCTTGAGGGTTGCGGGGAGGACATATCTTTAAATCTAAACAAACCCACTGAAGCCTCCAGATAAGCGGTGAAAACAGCCTGTGGGAAGAGAGGGGGTCCTTTCTTCCCTTCCGTTCAGTGTCAAAGGTAATTTGAAAATCGAGTGCCCTGACTTGGAGCCTAAAACTCAGCTTGCCTCTCTCCATGCTGGCCTCTCCACTCTCCTTTCATAGGGCACAGCACCCCCAAGTTTGCCGGGATTTTTTTTTTTTTTTTTTTTTTGCCACTCTTACCTCAATTGATCAGCACCACTGGGAGCGAGGCAGAGTGGGCTCGGTGCCCATGATGCAGACGAGGACCCAAAACACAGGTACAGGACAACCCAGGTGCTTGCCAGCCCTCACGTTGTTTTTGCTTTCTTAATTATTTTTATTAACATATAATGTATTATTTGTCCCAGGGGTATGGGTCTGTGAATCATCAGGCTTACATCTTTCACAGCACTCACCATATCACATACCATCCCCAATGTCCATCACCCAACCACCCTCTCCCTACCAGCCCCCCTACACCCCAGTAGCCCTCAGTTTGTTTCATGAGATTAAGAGTCTCTTACGGTTTGTCTCCCTCTTGATCCCATCTTGTTTCATTTTTTCCCTCCCTTCCCCCCACAACCCCCTACCCTGCCTCTCAAATTCCTCATATCAGGGAGATCATATGATAACTGTCTTTCTCTGATTGACTTATTTCACTCAGTGTAATACCATCTAGTTCCATCACGCCACTGCAAATGGCAAGATTTCCTTTTTTTTTTTTTTTTTTAAGATTTTATTCATTTATTTGACACAGAGAGAAAGAGGTCACAAGTAGGCAGAGAGAGGGGGAAGAAGGCTTCCCATTGAGCAGAGAGCCCAACTCGGGGCTCTATCCCAGGATCCTGAGATCATGACCTGAGCTGAAGGCAGAGGCTTAACCCACCAAGCCACCCAGGCGACCCAAGATTTCATTTCTTTTGATGGCTACATAGTATTCCATTGTGTATATATACCACATCTTCTTTATCCATTCATCTGTTGATGGACATCTAAGTTCTTTCCATAGTTTGGCTATTATGGACAATGCTGCTGTAAATATCGGGGTGCACATGCCCCTTTGGGTCACTACATTTGTATCTTTGGGGTAAATACCCAGTAGTGCGATTGCTGGGTCATAGGGTAGCTCCATTTTCAACTTTTTGAGGAACCTCCACACTGTTTTCCAGAGCGGCTGAACCAGCTTGCATTCCCACCAACAGTGTAGGAGGGTTCCCCTTTCTCCACATCCTTACCAACATCTCTTGTTTCCCGACTTGTTAATTTTAGCCATTTTGACTGGTGTGAAGTGGTATCTCATTGTCTCATGTCGTTTTTTGAGACCGGAGCAGACATTTAAATCCAGCTCACTGGAAAAATCCAGCGTGTGTTGCATCGAAGCCCTGCCCTCTGGGCCCAAACAGGGCTTTCCATAAAGCCCATCCTCCATACTCTTCACAGCAAACATCTGCTTTGTCACAGGTTCCAGCAGGTCCCAAAGCTCCCCTAAAGTCCCGTCCCTGGGACCTTTTGTGAACCTTCTTTATGGAGATGCAATCCACATGCCATGTGCCAGCCATCTGCTGGGTCTTGGAAAATACACACAGTTGTGTAACCACTGCCACAACCAGGATTCAGAACAGTCCCATCAGGCCATCATCCCCACATGCCTTCAGGCCCCTTTGTGTCCGATCTCCATAACCCTTTCCCCAGCCCCTGATGACCTCTGACCTTTCCCTCACTGTAGTTTTGCCTTTTCTGGAATTTCATCCTAAAGGAATCACACCGTTCATATTCTTTTATGCCTGTCTTCTTTTACTGAGTAAAAGTATGTAGTAACTTTATAAGAAACGGCTTATTCTCCAAAATAGCTGTATTCCCACCAGTCATGGATGGGTACCAGTGGCTTCCCACCCTCCCAACATTTGGTATTGCCAGTCTTTCTAATTTTACCATCCTTGGGTGTATATAGTAATATCTCATTTCCCTAGAGACCGCCTGTATGCTAAAAATCCATACCACTTCTTTGGTGAAGGGTCTGTTCAAATTGTCTTCTCCTCTTTATTTTTATTGTTTTTAAAGATTTTATTTATTTATTTGAGAGAGAGCAAGATCATGAGCTGGTGGGTGCGGAGAATGTAAAGGGAGAGGCAGACTCTGCACTGAGCAGGGGACCCGATGCGGGACTCGATCCCAGAACCCCAGGATCATGACCCCCTGAGTCGGAGGCAGATGCTTCACTGACTGAGACACCCAGGAGTGCCTCTTTTGCCCCTTTTTAAATTGGTTGCTTGTTTTCCGAATATTTGAGTTGTACCGGTTCTTTATATATTCTGGATCCAAGTCCTTTTTCAGATATCTTTAGTAAATATTTTCTCTCAGTCTGTGGCTTATCTTCTCATTTTCTTAACTCTGTCTTTCAAGGAGTAAAAGTTTTTGATTGGGGTGTGCCCCGTTTATCAGTTTTAGGATTCGTGCTTTTTCTGTCTTATCTAAGAAATTTTGGCCTTGCCTAAGGTCAGGGATTTTCTTCTCTACTTTCTTCCAGAAGTGGTAATTTTTGTATAGTCTGAGGTAAGAGGTGAGGTTTATTGTTTTGCATATGGTTATATAGTTATTTCTGATCTTTCTATGCTAGTCCACTGATCTATATGTTTACATCCACACCATATTGTCTCTATTACTGTGGCTTTATTGTATTCTTAAAATGTAATAGTTTAAGGGGTGTCTGGGCAGCGTCCGACTCTTGGCTTCAGCTCAGGTCATGATCTCAGGGTCCTGGGATTGAGTCCTGGGTTTGAGCCCCGCATCAGGCTTCACGCTCATCTCCCTTTCCCTCTGCCCTCTGCCCTCCCCCTGTGCTGTCTCTCTCTTAAATAAATAAATAAATAAATTTTTTTAAAAAGGTAATAGTTTAAGTTCTCCAAACTTGGTTCTTTTTCCAAATTATTTTTACTTTTATAGGATTTTGCATATCCATATAAGTTTTAGGTTCAGCTTGTTAAGTTTCACATTATGCTTGAAGAAATTTTGATTGGAATTCTATTGAATCTATACATCAATTTGAGGAGGAGTGAGATATTCATAATATTGAGTTTTCCAGCCCTTAAACATGGTATATCCTTCAATTTATATATCTTTTCCACTTTATCTCCGCAATAATTCATAGTTTTTAGCAGATAAATCTTATACATTTTATTTATTATTGATTAACATTGTTGACATCATTATAAATGGTATTTTAAAATTTTTACTTTATTATTATTGTTATTTTTTAAAGATTTCATATTTATTTGCCAGAGAAAGAGAGAGCATACAAGCAGGCAGCGGTGGCAGGCAGAGATGGAGAGAGAGAATCTGGCTCCCTGCCAAGCAAGGACCCCAATGCAGAACTCGATCCCAGGACCCTGGGATCATGTCATGACCTGAGCCAAAGGCAGTGGCTTAACTGACTGAGCTACCCAGGCGTTCCTATTTTTTTATATTTTTAAATAGGAACCTTATTTCCTGCCTATCGCTAAACTCATTTATTAATTCTCTTTTATACATTTTGTGGGCTTTCTTCCTATTTTATCTTGTTACCTATATGCTTTTTATTTCTTTTCTTGATTTATTGTACTGATGGGACCTCTAGTACAAATATGAATAAAAGTGAAAGAGGACATCCTTGCCTTCTTTCAAATTTTAGGGAAAGCATTCCATCTTTTATCATTAAGTTTGATATAGAGTTTCCATAGATGCCTTTCATCTCATTAAGGAAGTTCCCTTATATTCTTGGTTTGCTTAGTGTTTATCATTAGTTGGTGCTGAATTTTGGCAAACACTATTTCTGCATCTGTTGAAATGGTTGTAGTTAATTCTGACACAACAACAACAGCTTCTAAAACAGCTCCATGCTATTCAAAATCTTGCAAGGAAAACCACAGTGCTTATGGGAGCCTGGGAGACACAACACCCCAAAATCTCATCAGAGATACATTGAAAAGGATGGGAACTTAATGCAAACAGTAGCACTGTTAACTGGTTAAGGAACGCATAAATACTACAGTGAATATGTCCCTTCACTTTGAAAAAGACCTAAAGTTTGCTCGTGAAAGTGGATATCAGAAGAGTTGTAGCTTATGGGTTAATGAGAAGTTGGGGTGGGGGGAAGGGGGGAGCCAGGCAAAGCAGGAAGTTTCCCTGAAATTGAAGGAGGAGGAGGACGGCGGCTATGGCTCATAGCACATGTGGTAAACTATAGTAGTCGGTTGATGTTTGAGGGGTGTGTCTGGTGCTTTTTGTGTATTCCGACATGGCTCATTTCAGCTGAATGCAGTTTTGTGCCTTCACCTAGAGTTTCTCACAAACAAAATTGTACATAAGCAAACGCGAAATTCACATGAGGCTCAAATCACCAGTGAATGCACTGTATGAATTGTACTGAAACAAACTGAAATTTCCAAACAATTGTTATACCAGAATGATGTATGGTTTTTTTCTTCTTTTCTTTCTTTCTTTAGTTTGTTAAAGAGGTGAATTGCACTCATTAATTTGTGAATGTCAAATTAGTCTACCATTCCTTGGATAAGCACCAGTTAGTCATGATCCCTTATTATATTTGTATCTTGCTGGATTTGATTTGCTAAAATTTTGTTAAGGGTTTTTTCATGCATATTTATGGGGTGTATTAATGTATAGTTGTCTTTTATGGTAATATCTTTGTCTGGCTTTGATACCAGGTTAATTCTGGCCAGCACAAAATAATTCGGGAAGTGTTCCTCCTCCTATATCTTCTGGAAGGCTTGTGTAGAATTGATATGCTTTCTTCTCTAAATGGATGGTAGAATTCATCACTGAGGTCACCTGGGCCTGAGGTTTTCTTGATCAGAAGTGTTTAAATTATGAATTCTAGTACTTTAGTAGTTATAGGGTTATTTAGGTTGTCTGTTTCTTTTTGAGTGTGCTTTGGTAGTTTGTATTTTTCAAGGAATTTGTCAATTTCACGTAAGTTGTTAAATTTGCTGGCAGAAAGTTATTCATATCTTTGTGTACGGTGTAAGAGAATGGTTGAGTTTCATTCTTCTACATATAGCTGTCCAATTTTCCTAGCACCATTCATTGAAGAGACTATTTCCCACTGTTTATTTTTTCCTGCTTTGTCGAAAATTATTTGACCATAAAGTTGAGGGTTCATATCTAGGCTCTCTACTCTGTTCCACTGGTATATGTGTCTGTTTTTGTGCCAATACCATGCTGTCTTGGTGATCACAGTTTTGTAGTGAAGTTTGAAATCAGGCAACGTGATGCTCCCACTTTTGTTTTTCTTTTTCAACATTTCCTTACCAATTTGGGGTCTCTTCTGGTTCTATACAAATTTTAGGATTGTTTGCTCCAGCTCTTTGAAAAATGCCAGTGGAATTTTGATCAGAATGGCATTGAACGTATAGATTGCTCTAGGCAGTATAGACATTTTAACAATGTTTATTCTTCCAATCCATGAGCATGGAATGGTCTTCCATCTTTTTGTGTCTTCTTCAATTTCTTTCATGAGTGTTCTGTTGTTCCTTGAGTACAGGTTCTTTACCTCTTTGGTTAGGTTTATTCCCAGGTATCTTATGGTTCTTGGTGCTATAGTAAATGGAATCGATTCTCTAATTTCCATTCTGTATTTTCATTGTTAGTGTATAAGAAAGCAACTGATTTTTGTACATTGATTTTGCATCCTGCCACATTACTGAATTGCTGTATGAGTTCTAGTAGTTTGGGAGTGGAGTCTTTTGGGTTTTCCATATAAAGTATCATGTCATCTACGAAGAGAGAGAGTTTGACTTCTTCATTGCCAATTTGAATACCATCAGAATCCTAGAGGAGAACATAAGCAGTAATCTCTTCGACATTGGCCACATCAACTTCTTTCAAGATATGTCTCCAAAGGCAAAGGAAACAAAAGTGGAAATGAACTTTTAGGACTTCAGGATCAAAATCTTCTGCACAGCAAAGGAAACAGTCAACAAAACAAAGAGGCCACCCACAGAATGGGAGAAGATAATTGCAAATGAGAGCACAAAGGGCTGATATCCAAGATCTATAAAGAACTCCTCAAACTCAACACATACAAAACAGATAATCATGTCAAAAAATGGGCAGAAGACATGAACAGACACTTCTCCAAAGAAGACATACAAATGGCTAACAAACACATGAAAAAATGTTTATCATCACTAGCCATCAGGGGGATTCAAATCAAAACCACATTGAGATACCACCTTACACCAGTTAGAATGGCCAAAATTAACAAGACAGGAAACAATGTGTGTTGGAGAGGATGTGGAGAAAGGGGAACCCTCTTACACTGTTGGTGGGAATGCAAGTTGGTGCAGCCACCTTGGAAAACAGTGTGGAGATTCCTTAAGAAATTAAAAATAGAGCTTCCATATGACCCAGCAATCACACTACTGGGTATTTACCCCAAAGATACAAATGTAGTGAAAAGAAGGACCTAATATTTACCCCAATGTTCATAGCAGCAACAGCCACAGTTGCCAAACTGTGGAAAGAACCAAGATGCCCTTCAACAGATGAATGGATAAAGAAGATATGGTCCATATACACTATGGAATATTTGCCTCCATCAGAAAGGATGAATACCCAACTTTTGTATCAACATGGATGGGACTGGAAGAGATTCTGCTGAAGCAGAGAGAGTCAATTATCATATGGTTTCCCTTATTTGTGGAGCATAAGGAATAACATGGAGGACATGGGGAGATGGAGAGGAGAAGGGAGTTGGGGGCAATTGGAGGGAGAGACAAACCATGAGAGACTGTGGACTCTGAGAAACAAAATGAGGGTTTTGGAGGGGAGGAGGGTGGAAGGTTGGGTGAGCCCGGTTGTGGGAATTATGGAGGGCACGTATTGCATGGAGCACTGGGTGTGGTGCATAAACAATGAATTCTGGAACACTGAAAAGAAATTAAAAAATAAAATGAAAAAAAAAAGAAAGTTATTCATATTCCCTCTTTTAATGCCTATAGGATATATAGCAATGTCCCTTCTTTAACTCCTGACATCAGTAATTTCTGTATATCTCTTTTTTATTGATAGATTGATCTGTCTAGAGCCTTATCAATTTTACCAATCCTTTAAAAAAAACAGATTTGTCTTCAGAGTTTTCCTCAATTGTTTGTCTGTTTCTATGTTGTTCACATCCAATCTTTATCATTTTCTTTCTTTATGCCTTCTTTGGGTTTCAGTTGTTCCTATTTTTCTAATTTCTTCATGTAAAGATTAAATTATTGGTTATACTCCTTCTTTTCAAATACAAACATTCAATGTCACAAACTTCCCTGGATCATGGTGTAAGTTGTAACACATATATTTTGATATGCTTTCTTTTCATTCAGTTCATAATACTTTCAGGCCATGGTATTTTCTTATTTGTCTTGATTTTTCTTTTTTTTTTTAATTTTATTTATTTATTTGACACAGAGAGAGAAAGAGTAGCAGAGGGAGAACAGATTCCCTACTAAACAAGGAGCCTGATGCAGACTTGATCCCAGGAAGCCGGAATCATGACCTGAGCCAAAGGCAGACTCTTAACTGACTGAGCCACCCAGGCACCCCATCTTGATTTCTTTTTTGACCCAGGGGTTTTATTAGAAGCATGTTGTTTAATCCAAATGTTTGTGGATTTTTCCAAATACCTTTATGTTATTGATTCTTAACTTAGTTCCATTGTGGTCAGAGAATGTGCTCATGATTTCAGTTCTTTTAAATTTATTGAAACATTATTGGTGACCCAGAATGATTAGCTAGGTGAATATCCCATAATCACTTGAAAAAATATGTATTTTACTGTGTTGGGGTGTTCTCTAAATGTCTATAAATGTCATTTTGTTTTGATTGATTGTTACTGGGGCTGGAATATGTTTAACTGGATCCTTAGAGGGAAAAAGACTCTAATTTGTAGCATTAGACGACTTCTGTGGTATAAAGGTTCCCATCATAGCCAAATTCACCAGCGTGGTGTCATTGAATGCTGGCTTGGGAGGAAATGTGCACATAGACTCCTTTCACTCCTAGTCAGTGCAAGCTAGCTAAAGCACTGTGATAATGATGTTCAAATCTTTTATATTTCTCTGACTTGTCTTAGTCTACCTGTTCTTTCAATTATAGACAGATGGGTGTTGAAATCTGCAAAAGAAATTGTCAGTTTTTCCATTTCTCTTTTCAGTTCCTTTAGTTTTTGTCTTAATGTATTTTAAAACTTTATGAGATGCATACACATTATGAAATGTACTTCTTCAACCCTGACAATATTCCTTATTTTACAAAGAAGTGGACTTTTGTTTAACATTAATATAGCTACCCAAGTTTTTCTTTAGATTCGTGGTGATATGGTATAACAGTTTTTATCCTTTTATTTAAAAAATTACTTTAGGATAGTTTTGGATTTACAGAAGATTTGCAAATATAGTACTGAAATTCCCTGTATGCATTTCACCCACCTTTCCCTAATGTCACCATCTGACATGACTATGGCACATTTTTCAAAATTAAGCAGTTGATATCAGTATATTATTATTAGCTAAACTACAGGTCTTTTTGGATTCTCCCAGGTTTCTCACTAATGTATTTTTTTTGTTCCAGGAACCAATCCGAGAGTCCACCTTAGTTTCCCTTGTTTTCTCTGATCTGTGATAACTTCTTAGTCTTTTGTTTGTTGGTTTGTCACCACTTTATACTTTTGAAGAGTACTGGTCAGGTATTCTATGTCCCGTTCCTCAACTTGGATTTGTCTGATATATTCTCATGATTACACTGGAATGGTAGAAGGTAAATTGCCTTTGTTATCACATAATATCAGGGAGTAAATGATATCAAAGTGACATTGCCGGTGATGTTAACTTTGATCATTTCGTTAAGGTGATGTCTGCCAGGTTTCTCCACTGCACTTTTCCCTCTCCATACTTCATATACAGGAACGAGTCACCAAGTCCTCCCTTCCCAAGGGAGAAATATACAGTCTGAAGCTCAGTTAATGTGTGTGTACTTATATGGATATATAGTTACATATATAATTATATAATGTATTTATATCTCTACATCTATAATTCAGAATATTTGGCCCTTCTCCCTATCCCTTTGATTATCTGTAACATCTTTCTCTGACATTGACAAAACTAGCTTCCATCGCTTGCAAATTATTAACTTATTTGTGCAACTGTTATAGATGTAGATTCAGGATTGCTAACCCGTACCCCTGTAAGAAACCAATTTACCAATTAAAGTACTAAACTTACATGCAGTTCTTTTTGTCTTTACTTTGGGTCAGCAAATTTACCTTCTCCTCCATGATGATACCATGTCACACATTTATAATACAGTTAGATTTATTTGTCACACTCTACATTCCATCCTGGGATCTTTCAACATACTAATTGATCTCTCTTTGTCTTTCTCTTTCTTTCATTCTTTATTTCTCAGTACTGCACACTGTAAAGTTTGTTCCACCATAGTGCTATGCAGAATAGTCTCATCCACCCTAAATACTTCTTTGTACTCACCCCTTCTCACTACCCAATCACTGGAAGTTATCTGTCCTCATGGTTTTGTCTATTTTTTTTTTAATTTCATGAAAATGGAATCATGTGATATGTAGCCCTTGACTCTGGCTTCTTTATTTAACAAAGTGCATCTAAGATTTATCCAGTGTTGTGTAAATCAACACTTATACCACAGTTTGCTTATTCATTCATCTGTTGAAGGACAACTTGTCAAACTTTTACTTTTGCCTTTTCTGTGTCCGATATTTAAAGTGCACTTCTTTTACATTAATATAGATAGATGGGTCTTATTTTATATCCAATTTGACATCCTTTGTCTTTTAATTTTGATGTTTAGATCATTTATACTTATTGCAATAATCAAGAGGGTCAAATATAAGTTTCTCATCTTGTTATTTGTTCTTTTTTTCTCATCTCTTCTTTTTTCTCTTTCCCTTTTTTTCTGTTTATTTTAGATTAATTGTATTTTTATATCTCTATTTTATCTCCACTACTTCTTTGTTTTATTTTTCAGCTGATCTATGATTTACAATATACATCTTTTTAACTTATCCCAGTGTATGTTCATGCCACTTCACGTATTTTGTAAGAATTTTACAATAGTACACTTTTTTTTTTCTAATTTCCTTTTTTTCCATTTCCTTCCTTTCTTTTTGCCTATTACTTATATTATTACCTTTGAATGTTAAGGCTTATGGCTTAAGGCTATGTTATGTTAAGGCTCTGGGTTAAAAAAAAAAAAAAGCGGCTTTTAATCAGAGAGCTCATGGTCTCTATTGCTTACTCATTATATGACCTTAGGTAAAATCACTTTTCCTCTCTGTTTCTCAGTGTCATTGTCTATAAAGTGGGAATAACAGGTTTGATGTGAGAAATACATGAAATAAGGCATGATGTGCATGGCCCACCATGCCTGGCACACATGGAGCTCCTCAGGAGCCAAACTCTAAAATGTTCTCAGAAGCAGAAAGCTGAAAGTGAACAGTTTCCCAGCTCTGAGCACACCCCATTGCTTGCGCCTCATGATCTGACCCTCTGTGGCACCAGGAGACAACAGCAGATGCCAAAATGAACCATAGTGCCAAACATAGGGAGCCCATCTGTGTTGACACCAGCAGGCATAGCTGATTTTTTTTTTCCAAGAAGAAATTAAACTAAAAATCAGTTCTACTTCCTGTGAGCTCCCTGAATCACAAGGACTAAGTCTCTAAGGAATCTTGCTTCTACAGACCCCAGACATCAAGCTTCAGAAGGTCCTGTCTATAGATACCAAACAGAATTCTGGCTGGAGAGTAGAGGTTATGGGGCTCTTTGACTTTTCTACTTCTGGTCCTGCTGGCTGCCTCTTCCCCCAAGCTGTTAGCTTCTACCTGGAGAGATAGGTTAATGCACTTGTGAGAAGGTGAGCTCTGGGGTCAGACACACCTAAAGTGTGAATTATGACCTCATCCTCATGAACTGTGATGCAGGGGAGGTCACTTACCTACTAATCCTCAGTTTCCTAACCCATAGAACAGGAGTGGAAATAAAACATGTCTCAAGGCGTTGTTTTGAGCAACTGAACGAGCCTATGTTTTAGATGAGGAAGGTAGTGGGATAATATTCTAGAATGTTAGCTAATATTTCCCTCTCCCCACTCCCACTTTATTCCTTAGTCCATGCCACAATAATCAGCCAGGCCCAGGGCAGACATATAGCAGCAGAAATCAGACAAAGAAAGAAGTCATTTTCTGTCTTTAAATTTCTAGAAGTCTAGGGCCAAGAGTGGGGCAAGACTCCAAGTATGGATCTGGAAGAGAATTCCATGTGGAAGAGAGACCACAGAGGAAAACATCGACCTGGAACAGAAAGGAGGGCAGGAAGGAGAACCAGAGCATGATGGCCTTCAAAGACCCTGAGAAATGTGCCCCGTTTTCAGTTCCTGGTGGCTTTGTGGGATCCATTGATGGCTGGGGCATGGGGGAGGAGACAGGGCCCCAGTGCCTAGGCTAGCCTCAGAAGAATATTGGCTGGCGGTGTGTCCAAGCACAAGGGCCCCAGGATGCCTCAGAGGGGTGTCCAGGGTGGAGCAGGACCAACAGTAGGCCCTCACATGCCCAGAGTCTGAAGCACCAACTCTGAGAAAGGTGGCAGACAGGTAGGGAGCCACCCAGGAGCTGACCTGTGTGGACAAACCTCCAGAGACCAGACAGGGAGTGCACCATTTAGCAGGGGCACCCGCAGGGGAGGGAGGTGGGATATGAAAGCATCTCTTTTCCATCTCTTCATCTGTAGCTGCATTTGCTGAGTCTGTTCAGGTTAGACCAACTTATGCTCTCACAGTGTGACTTGCTGTAATAATAACAGGATGATGACGCACACCCAGGGCCTCAGGTTGGCACAGGGACTTAAACTGCTCAGAGTTCTATTGCGTTCATGGCTGCTTTTCACCTCCCAGGGCTATAGCAGGGACCCAGGGCCCTGCTATCAGGGAGGAGATCCCAAAGATCGGAGTCCCCCTCCTGCACTCACCGTCCTCCTAAGACCTAGTGGAAAGGAGGTGTTATCTTTTAAAACCTGTGATTCTCATACCCCAAGCCCTTTCTGAGCCCCTGCTGTATACTGGGAATGGGAGAGGTGAACAAGGCAGAGAGGGACCCCAATCGTGGAGCTAACAGTCCGGGGGAGTTAGCAGCTAAATATTATTAACCTTTCTTTTTTTTTTTAACATTAGTCAGTTAAAAGCAGAAGTGCTTACACAGTTGCTGGTCTCTAGTGAGTACGCAGAGACGCAGGCTCGGGATTTACTTGAAGGGACCTGTTTCCCACCCCATGACCTCCTGTGACGGATTATTATCAACCACACAGTCAGAGAGGTCATTCTTACATGTGTATTACACACGCACTGGGTGCCCAGGGCTCCTCTGGCCAGAGCGGTCCTTTAGGGAGAGGCAGACACGGGAGGCCCAATCCAAACACCATATGAAGTGTGAGAACAGTTGATAAACACCCAAAGGCTATGGTGAGGCAGGAGAACTTCTGGTCTTTTGATTATTGTTAAAGCCATGGCTGTTGTTACTACTCTCAGTGATAAAAGTCTCCCCTGATTTGGACAAAGAGGCTCTGGCGATTCTAAACAGGACCCCACGTGCACTCAGGGCTCAGGGTGTCTGGGATTAGTGGGATCCCTAACTTTGTGTGTCTGTGCACGACCAGCGAGCACAGGGCCAGGCCACAGGGTTTGTTCTGCATCAACTTTGGGTCTTGCTCATGACACGTGCCATATCCCAGGACACCTCCGTGGTCACTGACACTCTCATTACATCTACTTCCAGCTTTTGTGTAAGCAAGGGCTTTTTATTTTATTTATTTATTTTTAAGATTTTATTTATTTGACAGAGAGAGACACAGCAAGAGAGGGAAACACAGGCAGGGGGAGTGGGAGAGGGAGAAGCAGGCTTCCCACCGAGCTGGGAGCCTGGTGTGGGGCTCGATCCCAGGACCCTGGGATCATGACCCAAGCTGAAGGCAGACACTTAATGACTGAGCCACCCAGGCGCCCTCATTTTATTTTTTAATAAGGTAATTAGTTGAATTTTTTTTTTTACAATTTTTTAAAAGATTTTATTTATTTGAGAGAGAGACAGAGAGACAGCAAGAGCAGGGGGAAAGGGAGAGGGAGAAACAGACTACCTGCTGAGCATGAGTCCCAGCCCAGTGCGGACCTCGATGCCAGGATCCTGGGGTCAGACCAGAGCTGAAGGCAGACACTTCGCCAACTGAGTCGCCCAGGTGCCCCAAGCAAAGGCTTTATAAAGGAAAATTTCTACAACTGTCATCAGTGGGAACCTCATATTGTTTGACATAAGTAGGAAGCAATTGTAACATAAATACAATAAATACAAAACAGTACGTGTACACTGTGGCTTGATTGCCTGAGCTTGAGCCAGAGGTCGGTCTCAATTAAGAGTTTCAGGACTGAACAAGGAATGTAGGAGAAATAGTGTTCTCATCAGGGGAACTTGGCATCATTTGCCAGCTTGTGCCTCAGCCTCCTTCTCCAGCCTGCCTCCACTCCAGTCACCTGTCGGCGGATCCAACAGCCCCACCTCTGCCACACCTTATATTCCTGCTCCTGCCAGGAGCACCTCGGCCATACCTCTAGACTGGTTTCGCCTCCTTTGCTGGTCCTCCCCAGGTCCCGGACCCCTGTCCCCTGGGATTGTCTCCCAGGTAAACCACCTGCACACAGCCCTCACCTCAGGCTCCGCCTCCCAGAAAGTGCAGGATACACGCGGTGTCTTTGTGGTTCCTAAACTCACTTCATGTTCCCCCAAAGGCACAGGTCCTGTAGCACTGGCTGAACCACCTGGAGCTGTGACACCTAGAGCAGGCCAGTAGGATTTTCGAGGCTGTTCCCTCATGTGAAGCAGCAGCAACTATACCAACACTTCCAGGGTTTATAGAAGGATTACATGATACAACAGTATATTGCCACCAGCTTAAGAAAAAGGCACCGGTTGCTACTGGTTTAAAGCCAAATAGCCTCCCCACAGATGCTTGGCATCTGGCCTTTGGCCTGGAGGCAGTGATGGGGCAGCACAGGGGTCAAATCTGTTTGGCAGGTGAGATACACCCGTGTTTGCAGAATAACAGGTATGGAAGCCAGTATAAGCCCTGAGCCAGTGCTCACCTGGTGTCTTCAAAGTGCCGGCCCAGCTGTCTGTGATGTTAGAGACGTTGGAGAGGCCTGTTTCGGGTGGAAGGTCCCATGCCAGGAAGGTCTTCGGCCAGCTGTCCTCTGTCTAAAGAATGCTCTTTGGGGCTCCCTGCCTGGCTGTTCCTGAAACCAGGGAAGCTGGTGGAGACTCTCTCATCCCATGGAGTGCTGAGCAGCTCCAGCGTGAGGCCTTACTCCTGCCCCTCTCTCTGCCTCCTCTACATCACTCCCTCTGGGACTCCTTCCATGGGCACCCAGTTGCAGTCCAGGCACACCTGACAGCCTCCAGCTCCTGAGACTTTCAAGGACCCTACCTTTCCATGTGCCGTTCTACCCTCTGCTCCTCAGGCAAACTGCTACTCTTTCTTCAATAGCCAAGATAGGCCTCATGTCTGCAAAGTCTCCCACGATGCCCCATGGGACATGTTCTTCCTCAGAGAACTTTCCTTGCACTCTGCAACTTGATGACCGGCATGTGCATCTCCCTCCTTCGGACTGTGGGTTCCTCCAGTGCAGGCTTCCTTCTGGGTGGGCCCGGAGTGCAGTGGATGGGAGTCGGCTTTGTGTGTCAGCTATTTCTCTAGCCCCTTGACTAGCCGGCCTGCTCTGCCCTGGGGAAGGCTGGAGGAGCCCAGTGTTGGCTTTCAGATGAATGGGGCTCATCTCTAGAGACATAGGACAGATTGTTATTTCCCAATCATGTCACTCACTCCTGCCCCAGGATGTTTGCACTTGTTGTTTGCCCTGTTAGGAATGTCCTTCCCTCGATTCCTCTTGTCATTCAGTTCTCAGCTCACAGGATGTCACCTCTTTAGAGAATGTCCTTGATCATCCACTCTAACATTCCTCTTCATCCATCTAAAATTACCGGATGTATTTTATTTTCATACTGTTTTCCCCTCCCCTCCTCCAGAATGTAACCTTCAGGAGGGCAAGGATCTTGCCTAGAGTCAAACAGGAGCCATCAGGAGGGAGTGACTGCCTAGAGTCATTAACACTGGTCTCCTCATGCTGGACTACTTCCCTGCCACTCCATACCCACCCTTGTCTGCCAGGTCCCCAGGAAGGGACATCTTCTCCCCTTCCCTGCTGTCACCCCAGTCAGGATGCTCTCAGCTTCATAATCCAGCCATGCACTCCTCCAGTCATGCCGACAGCCTCTGTTCCTTCAGGATGGTACAGAGCCCCCACTGCACGACTCCAGAAGGCAGCACAGTGCTTGACACACGGAATGAGACCCAGACCCTGCCCTCCCCAGTCCAGGCATCCACACATACATCCAACACGTTGGAGTGCTGGAATTTATCAGGAAGAAAACAAGGCAGTTCCCGATTTTGTCACTATTTCCATGTCCCTCTCTCTCCAAGATCTGGGAGGCTGAGAATGTCTAGGAACACAATAAAGGGTTGTAGATAAACTTCACAACAAACCAAACAAACTTGATATGAAAATACCAGGTGTACCAAGATGACATTTATCAGGTTGATTACTTTAGAATAGAATTTGAGGGTTGATAAGTACAATAAGCCCCAGTATGATTATGAGGGTTTACATAGAGATATATGGTGAATAGGTAACTCTTCCCTCCCTAGTCCAAACTCAGAGGATTCCGACTTTGGCCTTGGGATTGCACCTGACCTCTTGTCCATGCTGGGAGCCACAGAAGACTCACTCCTCCCATTGCTGCTGAGGGAATAATAGCACTTTCCAAAGTGCCTCCCAATTGACAACAACCTCCCTCCAGGCAGTGGCGCTGAGTTACCTGCTGAGGGAGGTAGCCTTGGTGGTGGTGGACGCGCCGTTCATGTTCATGGGGGCATGGTGGGCGGGGAGGGCACCAGCGCCCGGCTCTGGCATGCGATTAGGGCTAACTCTGTTCTCACCAGTATTCTGACATTTAAAAATACAGGTTTCCCGTGTTTTTAAATCATAACCTTATGTTTATCTTGAAAGAACGAGGAGATGTGGCCACACTAGGCCTATTGTTCTCCAACAGAAGCTGAGCAGCCTTGTCCCCGACAGGTGGGTCCCTGGCTCCTGCTCGCTCCCGTCCCCATCTGGCCAGTACAATAGGCGTCAGTCTTTGACCCTGGTGTGCACCAACCATGCTTCCCCAGCCACGCCTCCACAATCCAGCAGCTTTGGGACAAGGTCAGTTTCCTCCCATCAGCACATTTATTCAAAGGCTTATGTTATATCTTGGAAAAAATATGCAATTTCCATGTTACTAGGTAATATGTCCAAGTGTTTTAAGGAAACTTTTTTTTTTTTTTTAAATTCCTAAAATCTGGAATCGTGTGTCCCTCCCTCTGGGAAGATGTGCCAGACTGTCCTGAGGCTCCGTGGATCCCGGCAGCGCTCGCCCTGGTGGGCTTTCCACTTCACGAAAGAAATGTAGGACTCTCTCAATACTGCTGCTCAGCCGATCTTGCCCTCCTTTCCAGAGCCTTCTGAGTGATTTGCGTATGACCACGTTTTATAAAAATCAGAAATTAAAAGCCCTGCTTTCAAATGCTGTTAGTTTTGCCAGGTTAGTCTGGCCCTCGGGAGGCACACGGCCCTTTGGGTTGGCCAGCAGTGTGTGTGTGTGTGTGGGGGGGGAAGGGGCCGTACCCCGTGCTCACGTGTGGCCTGGCCAGCTGGTGACAAGAGCTCAAGCACCCCACACTTGGGTTGCACAGGGCTGCCCTCGGAAACTTTCGTGGGTTATGGCTTGTGAAGGGTTCCAGAGAGTTCAGACACAAATCGATAGCATGCATTACAAGAGAGTGTGAGCTAACAAAGGTGCTGCTGGGTCATGCATCTTAAAACAGCTTCTTGGGGACTTTAATTGTCAGGATGTTCGGGAGAAGAATATGACCTTATGGGGCATTTTCCAGAATAGAATAGTCTATATATTAAAAGGCAGCAAATGATTCATAACTGGTTGGAGGCTGGGCCTATGGGCCCATGTTTCCCATGTGGATTTTTTTTCTCTGCATTGCAAACTCTTACATTAAATTGTGATAAATGAAGAGTGGGGGCTACTCATACAAATCAATGACTCCAGTGTGTGTGTCATTAGCCTGAGAGATGCAGGCAGCGGTCAGTCCCATAAATCATGTGATGATCTGCTGTCTGCAACGCGATGCGAGCAAGCAGGCGCATTAGGGAGGTTAAGGAATGAAATTAATCTGTGCATTTTCCTCTCCCCCCTTCCGCCTTCCCCATCACCTGGTCATACGGAAAGAATTAAAATCACATGATCCGAACTAAACCAGCTCCAGAACAGTAAATTGGTTAAGTTTGACTTCACCTTTCAACTTCGAGTTAATTATGTATTAGGGGATTAATTTATTCACAGGCACTGAGAAGGCAAATGGAGAATAGGGGAAACCTGCCAGGGCCTCTCATCCAGGTACCAAGGTTATTAATTGCCCTGGCTGTGCCACGAGCTATATCTGGGCAGCTGCGAGGCGGGGCGGGGGGAGGGGGCTGCCGGATCGTCCTCGAATGTGTTAGTTGGGTCCTGCTCTGGGGTTGCCGCTGCAGAGAGTCCGCCAGCCCGAGGGTGGCGCTGTTTAGGATTCAGCGCGGGGGAGCGGGGAGATGGAGGGGCTGATCTGGGTCTGCACGGATGGCTGTGATGCTTGGTTGTTGGACCATCCCAGAAGCCTAGCCCGGAAGGAGCTTGTACGAAAAGCCTGTAGTCAGATCTCAGCCAGAGTGGGAACTGGTCTCTCCAAGAACCCCTAGCCTTGGCATAGACACCTCCAATGAGTGGAAGCTCCCTACCCTCAAAGTTGGCATTTCACAGTGCGGGACTCTGACCTGGACACCTCACGCCCCTCCTCCATCCCGACCTGCACACCTGCTCTTCAGACACCAGAGGACAGCGATCGCTTTCTCTGCACGGTTCTTGGAGGGCCCCTCGAGCAGCATCCTTCCCAGTGAGCATCGCTCACTCCTGTGATGCCCTTCTCAGGTGGCCCTGGGTCCCTCTTCTGTGGTGTCCCTGAGCCCCATGAGACAGCTGGAGGGACAGCAGATCTGCCAGGACTGCTGGAAATGGGGAAACTGGGACAGAGAGGCAGAGTGGCAGGTCCTTTCTCAGGGTTGCTGGTGATGGCCATGGATTGCACAGGACCTGTGTGACAGTCACGTCTGATCACACGCAGAAGTCCACTGCCTACACAGAGCTGTGTGAGAGCAATTCACAGAAAGATTTGTCTGTGTGGAGTTCAAACATGAGGATGCTGACTGGATTCGACGCTGACCTTTTGCTTATAAAAACTCACAGTGCTCAACGTGAATGGTGGTAGCATTGATGTTTCCTGTGTGGCTAGCACTCTGCAGCTTACTGAAGTCTTTCCCATGCTGTTGGACTATGGTTTCATCTTCCCAACTGCCCATGAGTTGAGGCCGAGGACCCCCATTCAACTCCAAAGGAAATGGAGACTTGAGTCTGAAGGAGTTGCTCAAGTGGTGGCCCAGAAGTGGCCCAGTTGCCACGGCAGCGGGTTGCTCAGCCCAGGAAGGATGGGGCTCTGTAGGGCTTGTCTTGTGGTTCTTCCTGCTCAAACTCACAGGTGGAAAGTTCTTCCAGCCTAAGTGTCCTTGTCCATCTCTAGAGGCACAATGCACCCCCAGACCTGAGCACTGCGTTCCAAATGTAAGTTTAAAAAAAAAAACAAGTTGAGCAAACATCTGAAAATTAAGAGTTTACATATAATGCAGAGATTACAGTTTCTCTTGAAAACTCATGAAATCTGGCTACGGGTTTGACGTCCCATTGTGAAGGCAGTAAATACTGCTTAGAGGGGCAGAAGCTCTCGAGACTTACCTTGGCCAGTAGACCACATACAGATAGCGACCCTATCTGTATGTGGTCTACTGTAATGCCTCATCTTGCTGCCCGATGACCTGATGACCTGTCCCTGAACCCCCCTGTAGGCCAACGACCATGAAGGCCTATCCACATAGCCCAGTCTGATGCTACTGCCTTTTCCACCAATGCCTGCTCATCACTGTCTTACTTCCCTCTTTCTTGTCCAAGCCCTTCTTGGCCTTCGCATTCAGTTTAGGCTGGTTTACCAGCCCCTCTGTAGACCCCCTTTGGCTCTCTTCTTCTTAAGATCAAACAAGACGTCTCAGCCAGTTGACACAGGTAAGATGTCAGAACCAAAAAGGCCCTAAAGATAATTTTTTTTTAATATTTCATTTATTTATTTGAGAGAGAGAGAGACCATGAGTGGGGGGAAGTGGCGGAGGGACAAGCTGAGTGGGGAGCCCCATGCAGGGCTCCATCTCAAGACCCTTGATCCCAGGACCCTGAGATCATGACCTGAGCCAAAGTCAGACGCTTAACTGGACTGAGCAACACAGACGCCCCAACCCTGAGGATATTTGAATCCAACCTTCTTGTCTACAATAAGGAAACCAAAGCCAGACTGACCCCTGGTCAGCCCATGTCATGACCCCATATCCATACTTCTCGGGGCCCCTGTGAAGCCTTCCCTGCGTACACTGCTGTTAGAATACCCTTCTTGCCTACTCATTATGTTTTAGTTCTGGCTGGAAAAAACACCAAAAAAGTACAGAGAATAGCCAAATACTCAAGTCCTCAACATCCAGAATGAACAAATATTAACATTTGCCATATTTGCTGCAGACACTAAAAACCACCATTGTGAACCTGTCTTGGTGGGGGGCTGGCTGAGTGACACATTGATGGCCCCCGACACCACCCCCGATCCCAGCCCATTCTCTCTTTCCTGACGTAGCCATAGTGCAACTTGGCTGTACCTGCCTGCGATCCACATCCGCACATGGGGGCATACACGTAACACACAACACAGAAGGACGTGCACATATGTGGTTACACATGCACACGCATACACTCAACCCTTAAATTATACGTTGTGTGGTTACATGCAAGCACCTAAATCCACATAAATCTTCTGCTTTTTTCCATCCACATTGCATTTTTTTAAAGATTTTATTTATTTATTTATTTATTTATTTATTTGAGAGCCAGAGACTGAGCACAGGTTGGGGGAGGGGCCGAGGGAGAAGGAGAGAATCTCAAGCAGACACCAAGCTAAGCACATGGCCCTATGCAAGGCTCTGTCTCATGACCCTTAGATCACAACCTGAACCCAAACCAAGATTCGGATGCCTAACCAACTGTATCCCCCAGGTACCCCACCCCCATCAGCACTGCATTTTGAGGCTAATGCACACCACTCCTGGAAACCCAGCTTAACAGCACGACATTCCATAAGGGGTACATCATCTTATCTCCCCTCTTCCTTTTCATAGGCATCTGCATCGTTTCTGACTTTCCACTGTCAATGACAGGAAATTTCCAGCAATCCCATGCATCTCTTCTGGGGCTCATAAATGGGGCTTGTTCTAGAGCTTTCCCCTTTCTCTAGATGTGTCCTGAGTTTCTCTCCCTAAGGAGACAGAGGCCTTTGGGGGCCTGCAGGGGTCATGAGTGAAGGTACCCGACACTGCCTCCAACCCGTCCCTGGGCGCTTTTCCTGGAACGTGCAATCATACTATTCTCACTTCCCCACTGAGGCTAGCACAGGCTGGGCACAGGGACACATCTCCAGCTAGCTGTGTCCGCACACGCCAGCCCTGGGGAGCCCCAGCCCGTGGCCTGCTCATCCCGGGCCCATTAAACCTCTCACTTTGTATTTCCTAATTCCTTTAAGAAATCCCAAACCTGTCTCCTTGGATAGAAATAAAATAAATGCAATATCTATTGCTATCGCTTAAACACAAATTATAGTATTTTTTTATTAAATACTCTGTTGTCAAATGCTTGACATTCCTCATAATAGATAAAAAGGCAACTAAAACTAGTTATTTTCCGTTACCTTAGAGGCTTGCAATGTATTTACTTGTTAGGTTCTGCTTGTCGCATTTCATTATAAGCACGTGAATTATTTTCCCTATTAAATTAAAATGCACGCTCCCCTCCCCCAGCTACCCTTGAGCTATGAGAGGTGAAGGTCTGGAGATGGGGGAGTGGAGGAAGCCACCTGGTGCTCAGAGCTCCAGCCTTGCCCTAGTACAGACCCCACGCTTAGAGATGGGGTCCAGAGACCACCCCCAGTGATCCCTGTCGGGGGAGGGGGAGGGTAACAGCTTCTGGTAGCACTTCCTCTGGCCTTAGGCTCAGCAAAGGCCTACTGTATACACTCTCTCCTGCCACCTTCATAGCAGTCCTGGAAGGTGGGTAGGCTGGGTCTACTGTACCCGTTTTACAGATGAGGAAATGATCCCGAGAGATGGGGCTTTCACACTGAGGTCAAGTTGAGGCTACAGTCCTTCTTGCACCCCACCCCCACCAGGTGCTGCTGTGCCTCAGGCTCCTGGTCAACCATCTCACGGGCAGTGCCTTCCTCTAACCCAGCAGCAGCGGCCGTGTCTGAGCTTACAGGAGTGTGATCCGGCCTTCAACTCCGATGAGGCTGGGGCTCTCCCATGGCAGAGGACGTGTCTGTGTTTGTGTGGCTTGGTGAGTGCAAGAGCTGAGGCTCCAGCAGGGTCTGTCTGATCTCAGATCCCAGTTCAGAAGCAGTAAGGAGATAAATCTAAACTCGTTGAGGGGTCACAGGCTCCTTTGGGGATTTGATGAAATCTATGCCCCCCTTCAAAGTTGGGGGTGGTGCACATTTCTCACATGAACCACATTTGACATACAATTTTGGAGGCTTCACAGACTCTCTGTTGGCCATCTACAGACCCGCACAGGTTCCTGTGTTCTGGGTCAGAAAGCACCCTGGTGAGAAGTTGCTATTACCTCCTTTTGCTGTTCACCTAGCCTAAAGGAACTGAAATGTGACCAAATTCTCTGCCTGCCACCCTTGCACCCCTCCTTTCAGAAAAAAAAACCTTTCTGGCAGCTGAGTCTCCAGAATTGAAATAAGCACAGTACAACCGGAGTGAGTAGAGTTTGTTTCAGTTCCGGGACAGGACCTGCTATTTTCTGGATCCACGAGGGCTTGGGGGATAATGAGCCTAAGCACCGGGCTCAGATACTCCTGCTAGCTCAGCTACTCCCCGCTCCAGCCATGGCACTTCTTTGGAGGATGAGTGGAATCCATCAGGTCCCCGCAAGCCTCCAAGGCTATCCTTTCAAGAGCCCACACAGGTGCAGTGCCTGGCAGGAACCCACAGGAACTCAGTTTGCTCCTCTGCAAAATGAGACGGATCCTCTCTGAGCACCTGCCATATCAACGAAAGGGCTTTGCCTCTTTCATAAAAGAACACTGTGCCTGTTTCTATTTCTCTACCTGCATGTTTAGCCTGTTGGTCTCTGGTCTGACCTGTTCTTGCTGTTTAATCTTAGAGAGAACATCCTCAGGATTTCTGCTATCTTGATGTGTCTTTCAACAGCAGCCACTCCATCATTTGAAAGCTTTGTAGCAACCTAGCACCTCTCATCTAAGGCTGCTTCCCTAACACAAATGCTTCCCAGCGCTGTGCTGATAACGCTCGGCAGTGCAGGGAAAGAGGGAGCTGATAAGGCCACATGCACATCAGAAAATTATGCCTCCTCAACCCAGCAGCCTCCTTACCCTGGAACCAAATCAAAGTGTGGGGGAACATCTACAGGTACATATAAAAGGGGAGATAAAAGAAAAAGTACCTCGAAAGTCTTTGGATGGAAAAGAGGAAGCCAGACAAGAAGGATGTAGTGGCCTCGCGTGGATCCCATCGGGGTCCCCAAACTGCCACCCAGACCACCACGTCTGAAGCATTGTCTTCGTTGGCCAATAGGCATGGATACAGGAGTGGGTGTGAATGGAAAGAAGAGGCCAAGGGGAGAGGGGAAGCTGACCAGCCCTTTGGCAGACCCTAAATGTTACTTCTGCCTCAGCCATTCGGAAACCCACTAGTTTAGGGTGGGTGGCTCTATTTCCTTTGGGGCTTTCCTCACCACCACTCAGATCACTTAGAACACTTGAGGGTAAATAAAGTCCATCGGAGATGAAAGAATCAGGACTGGTCATGTCAGAAGAGAGGTGAAGCAGTGAGGTAACGAGGAGGAGGGAAGACATAGGTAGATGGTGTGGAGAGAGCAGAGACCAGATGGAGGAAGGGAGAGGCCAGGGGTCCAGGAACTAGGAAGAGCATCCCTCAAAGTCCTTGCCCAGAACACTGGGGGAGTTTTAGACCCACAGCTGGGAGCAAGGTGTCCAACTACAGACACTGAAATGGAGTGCTCAGCAAATGTTCTGGATTATCTGGGCTCCAAATCACAGCCCCCAGGGTCTCACATCTGGTCTTCTTCCACAACCCTACCCATCCCTTTCCCAGATTTTCAGCCCAGTAAGGCATTACTGCTTTCCTCAAAATCAGAATTCCCATCACATCTTGGTAAAGTGCCTTTGCCATCCTTCTAGACACCCAAGTGCCTTTTGGGTTGCAATCACATGTCCACCACCCCTGCTCTCATCTGTAGTTACAATTGTCTTGATGCCCTCTGGGACAAAAGCTGGTTGGCTGCTGCTCCCAGCATCCTAGGAAGTTCAGCCCAATTCATGGTCCCCTTCCCATGCCAGAAACCCTACTCTGCTGGCAAGGTCTCCCTCAGGAAGGGCTTCTCAGAGCCCCTGGGGTTGATGAGGTAGAAACAGCCCATCTTGGAGGTGACTTCTCATCCCCAAGGCCAGCACAGTCCTCCCCTAAGATGCAACATTCCCTTGGAGAACATCTTGATGTAGATGAAGGGCGCTACGTAAATCAATAAATCATAAGTCTGTTGGACGGCACTTAGAAAGGTAAATGCATGTGTGTGATTCACTCGGAGAACCCTCCTCAAAAACATAATACACTCAATATCTCACCGTGCTGACATATTTCAACTCAAATGATAATGGGTCAGGATTGAGCAAAGCTTAGAGAGTGAATTACCTTTTAGCCATCGCTTCAAGTTTAGGGTTGCAGTCACCAACAAAATCAATGTCGAAGGATTCCTGTTTCTCAGGCAATTCCTACAGTGACTCCTAATGAAATAAACCATTGAAGCCTTTTAATCAGGGCACCTGCCTGAAAGGAGGAAGCCATTGGGAGGAGGCTGGGGCCCTGGGGACCTGTTTTCCCCTTACCGGGCAACGCATGAGTGACTCTTTAATTGTAGTAATGATGTCCTTACCCTGGACCTAGCTGCTCAGGCAGCAGGAGCCTGCAATTCTCCCGGGCACAGAGCTGGCATGACCCCAGATGGGGCTGTGCAGGTCTCTGAACAGGGCTGGATCACCAGGTGCCATGGCACTTGGGGGTTTGTTTTACTGGCAGACACATGACAAATCTCTACTGAAAGACAGCCCTGCAATAAACAAGCCCTGTCAGGATCTGAATCCCAGGGTTAGTGCTACAAAAGTGGGCCCTGAAAATGTGAGTGTTCATGGGCTTCTGCCCCCACATATGCTCTTCCTGCCTCCCCTACCTGCCTCTCTCTCAAACATTAGTTCATGTCACTTCAAGTATTTCTAAATATTGGGAAACTTGAGGCAATTCAGGAACATCGAGGTTGACCTAGAAGGTCTCCGCAAAAGCTTTCTTTTGTGCCCACTTGTCCGCAGCGGGCCATGTTTGGGGCTTGCATTCACTCCTCCTTCTTTGGGGATCCTTCCTGATTTTCTTTGGAAACCCACGCTTCTCTCACTCCTGTGTCTGAATGCACTCTTCTCTCAGCTCCATGCTGGGCATAGGAACCATGCCTAAGCCAGTTGGCACAGCCTTACCCCAACAAATTCATCCTGTCAACCAAGACTTTTGGCAAAAGTGATGAAGATAGGCCTGGTTCCCCCTTTGAAATCAAACTTGAACCTACGGGAGGTGCCTTTGCTCACTGATCGTCAGAAGGAAAGCCCATCTGAAAATGTGACCCACACAAAGAATGTTGGGCCAAGAGGCTGAGGCCATGAATCCAACCCCTCTGTTCACTATCTGAGGCTCTGTGTCCAGCCACCCCCAAGCAAGAGCTTTTCCGATTCTTCAGTTTGTGAGTCAAGAAGTTTTCCATTCACTTTGATCACTTAGGTTGAGCTTCTCTCTCTCCTTCCTTCCTTCTTCCTTCACCCCACTTCCTTCCTTCCTTCCTTCCTTCCTTCCTTCCCTCCTTCCCTTCCTCCATCATTCCCTTATTTTTTCTTTCTTTCTATCACAGGCAATCAAAGAATCCCTGGATTTCCTCCACCTACAAGGAAATAAACCATGAACATTGTGAGAAATGGCTTCTGTCTATCTAAGGAGGAAGGCTTTCCAGGAAATCTACAAGGGAAGGACCCCAAAGTGACCATGACATCAGTCCATGAGGCTGTTGGTTTCTGAGGACTAAAACATGAATTTTACAAAGAACCTTTAAATAAGCCCTATGAAAGACTTTATGACACAGATGGGAAAGGACTTTTCTTGGAAAACAATATGAAAAAATGCCACCCCTGTAGCTGGTCATGCTGAGAGGCACATAATCTCTCAAAGTCCCATTTTTCTGATGGACCATAATGATTGATACAGAGAGGAGCTTTAGCCATGGATAGCTTGGCTGCAGCCCTGGTGTGCTCAGAATGGCCAAGAATGAGTCTCTCATCAGCCAGTACCCCCTAACTCTTCCTGTGAAAGACCCTTAGAGTAGAGGTCCTTAGAGTAGATCTGCTCATATACTGGATAACTGGATCAATGGGGAATGATAAATAAAGTAACAAGCAAGACAGAATGTTGGAAGGAGCCAAAGTCAAAGTCCCTTGGGTCTAGGTGGAGGTCATCTTGCATTTTAAGCATGAAGACCCCAGGGACCGCCACCACAGACCCTCTCTTTTGGGGCCAGTGCCAATAGGATCACATAGCGCCATGGAGGCATAGCCACAGACCACATGCATTCAGCTCGATCCTTGAGCAGAAAGCGGGTGGGCGCCCACCGCCCTTTGTCTGCCATGGTGATGTATGGCTGTTGACACGACTAAACAAAGGTATTATTAGTAGATTACGTCTGAGAGGCTGGACTCGTGCAGAAAGAGGGCAACAAGAGCCCTGGGCCTTGCTCAGCTCCCAATTACTCCACAAAAGCCTAAACCACCAGGTCAGGGATAAAAGTGAATAAATGTTTCTAAATTCTTATCTTAAACACACTTAAGCTTAAAGCTATTTAACTGGGGCTTTAAAAGCATGTGAGCTTTGTGGAGCCCAGCTACCTGCCTCATTCTCTTGCTCTTATTTTTGCTTTTATCCTTTTAGTCTTGAAGAAGCCTAATTAGAAGCTTGAACAGGGCTCTCTCTCCCTGCCCTTAAATCAGTAATTGGCTTCAGTGCAGAGACTGTCAGGAAATTAACACATCACAACATGACAGCTGTTAATTTTTTCTCCTTATTTGTCATATGAATCACCGCTGATTTGCCGGAGTGCATAACAAATTAGTGGGCTGTAATCAGCGGTCTCTCTTCTGTGAGCTGCACCTTCTCTTTTTTTTTCCTCTTTTCCTCCCCTCTCTCTCTTTTTCTCTCTCCCCCTAAAGTCCATTACTTCACTGCCTCAGCAGAGATGACGGTTGCTAGGTGTGTCATTGTCAATAAATCAGGATAAGCAAATGCTAAAAGCACAAGAAGCTCTTTAAACTTTGATGAAGGCTTTTAGTTACATTTTTAAACTTACACTCATAACTGGAATTTTTTTTTTTTAAATTGTCACTCCCTGGTAGTGATAGACTGTCAGGTTTCTAGTCATTTCCTCATCCAATGTGCCAGGGAAGGTGGAGTTCCAAGTGTCGTTTGCACAAGTTCTGGCTGACGGAGAAGGAGGTGGAGGAGGTGTTATGGAAGGCATGGTGGGGATGGGGAGATCAGAGAGTCTGACAGGGTCAGACCAGGGGTCCTTCCTTTCTGAGTGAGGGATTGGGGAAAGAGGCGAATGGAAGAAAGGTGAGGGGAGCAGGCAGAGCAGGAGGAAGAGAAATGGATTCTGGAACTTTATCGTCTTCAACCTTTCTAACTTGACTTGTTGTCCTCTGTGTATAAGCCATCTGAAAAGGGGTGTGAACCTTTGTGAAATGCCCTCGAAGTGGCAGCCCAGTTATGGGTTCTGGGACTTTATTCCTCCCTTAGCAACTTAGGTGGTTCTTAAGCCCAATATTTATGGTGTCTGAGAGGAAGGGAGTATGAGAAGGGCGACAGCAATGAGGTGGCTTCACAGTGTGGGATTCTGTCCCAGACTCTGAGATTTGGCAGACAAACCTGGGTTCTCTGCACCTACACTGCGATGCAGAGGGAGAAGGAGCTTCTTCTCAGCCTGGACCTTTCTGGACTGACAAATCCTTGTCTTTACAACTTGAGTCCGTAGAGAGTCAGTGGGAATTTCACTGGGAGCACAGTCTCTTAGGGCTCTGTCATCAGGTACTCATGGGTATTATAGACTGACATTGAACTGAAGGTGAAAAGATTTCAAGGTAAACTTCTCCCTTCATTTCTTCTCTCATCTCCTCTCTCTCTCTCTCTCTCTCTCTTTCTTCCTTCCTTCCTTCTTTCCACCCACTCACCCTTCCATTCTTTCTTTTATCCATCCATCTACCATCCATCCATCCATTTGTCCATCCATGTATCCATACATCCATCCATTTGTCCATTTGTATCCACATTTCCATCCATCCATCCATCCATCCATCCATCCATCCATCTATCCATCCAGTGTGCCTTTCACATGAGCCCAGCATGTGAACAGTGGGAGGGAGTAGAGGATGGGTCTATCTCAAGATATGAACAAAGGTAGGAAAATCACAGCCTTAGAAAAGTAAAATCCCAGTCCTGCTGCTGCCACTCCACAATACCACCTCAGGAGGAAGAGTGGAAGAATCTTACAACCTTAGTCATCACATCATCAAATGAGTTATTCTGTCCACCATATTGATCTTATTCACCTCTTTCTTAAGAATTAGTCTAATGACTTTCTGATGTTGAATTCTACTTTGGTCACTTGAAAATTGGATTTAGTTCAGTTTATCAAAGACTTTGCTGGGACTATCATGCATGAACTCTAGGAACCAGAAATTCAATAAATTAGGGTTCAGGATTAGAATGAGAACATGTGTAGTTAGAATTAGAGCATGTGTAGTTAGAACATGGGTACTTAAAACAAAAAGCACTGTGGTAATTTTTTAAAGTAAAATTTTACTGTGTTTCTTTTTGTTTTGTTTTGTTTAATCTCAATACCTGGGGTTTGGCATATATGTCCCACTGCTATTATGTCCTTTTCCTGAGAGCTGAGATGCCCCATCCTAGGAGGCACAAACCTGCCATCCAAACATTAGCCATTTAAATTGAGGTCTTGCTGTGAAAGTCACTGAAGTCATTTAAATCTTTTGGAAATAAAACAACTGTCCTTTTTTCCCTTTTTACTTGTGATAATTTATACACATTCAATATGTTTAAATACAGTTCAATATGCTACATCTTACAAAAATCTCTGCTGAGAAAATTTCTCTCTAATGTCACTTTATAAGCTTGAAGAAAGGGTTTTTAAGCAAAATACCAATTTTACAATTACTCTGTCAAATCCCAATTTAAGAAAAAAAATCATTTACCCGTCATATGACGTGGAGTGAGTTTCCTGATAGAGACTTGGATTGACAGTAGTGAAGTACAAGCTTCACGGAAGCAGCATATGTGGGGAAGCAGCTCCCCAAATGTGGGGAGCTCTGCAATTCCATGACAACCCAGGTCCACCATGGCACAACCTAACACCTGGCTGGTCTTGGGAAGCTGCCACAGGAGTAGGACTTGTGGGCACTGGGTTCCATAGGCTGGATGCCTCTGGGCACAATGCAATGTTTCCAACATTTAGAGAGAATCCATTGAACTGATGAGTCCCACTGTTTGCTAAATGGCTCTCAGGGGCAACCACTCTTTTCCCGGCTCATAGGCACCTCTAGGGTGCATGCTGACTATACCTGCCTCCATCCTTGCTATCCCTGACCTCCAGTCCTCTAGACGCCAGATTTCCCCATTCTCATGTACTATGCCTACTTTTCCCTGACTGCATCACTTGTGTCCTTTTCCCTTCCAAATTTATATGGAAGCCCTGTTTTTGATAAACCAACCCCCTTAAATCTCCCTTATCATTTCAATGTCTTTGTTCTATAACGGAAACTGTGGTCTCAATGACACATTATGGGGACAAGCTTCCTCTGAAGTCCTCTATGGTGGCAATTGTTCATTCTTCTGCACCCAGTGTACAGTAGGATCAGGAGTCATCCCTGAAGATAAGCACCAATTGACGGTGTTCCTCTCTACCTCTTGTAATCCCTGGGCATTTTTCTCATTCACCAGTACCAGAATAACTCAGTTAGTGTCTTCCCTGAACCCCTACCCATTGTTGTCATTGGGAATGACCTCAATCTTAATATGGTTGACCTATCACACATCACTGACACCTCACAGTTGATTGATCCATCTGTTAGTTTCCAGTGGCTTGTATGTCACACACTTCAGCCATTCAGGTGAATAGCCATGTCAAGTGGACTATACCCTTGTCCTTAAAGTCTGACTCTCTCAAATCTTAAATCCTGGAGGTATCAAATTCTCAGGCCCAGAGTCCTGTCTCAGCTCTTTTGCATATTTCCTCATTTACACATTTTTTACTCTATTTTACTGGGATTTCTGGGCCATGGATGCCAATAATACCTTCCTTCTTAGCAATTCCTTCTGCTTTGTTTTTTTCATCTGCTCTTCAAGTTCTTTTTTCAACCATTCTCATGTGATTATCCTCCATGTCACATCTCTTTTCACTGTCCATGACCCACCCTCACAGAATCCCATTCTTGAGTTAATCCATTTTCCCCCCTTTACTTCCACTCTGGGTTTAAGGGCAATGCTGGAGAAAAATCACACTCTTCTGAAAGTTGGAGGCCCTACAGACACAAGGTATCTATGTTCAGCTGAGCCTTCCACATTGTGTACCATTCCTCTGAGTTTTCTCACTCAGCTTTCTCTCCAGAGCAGGAAATTATCCCAATTGAATATTTTAACATTTCTTTATGGTTTTCCAATCTCTTCCCCTCCACCTTTTTCTCCCATCACAGTGGGAGAACCTTCCTTCTTGTATGGGAGACTGATCTCCCCATTTTATCTCTGTTCCACTTTCATTTTATCTACTTCCACTCCCCAAGTATCTTTTCATGGCTTCACTCCTTTCTATGTTTAAACATGTTTAGATCTCCCCCAACTTAATAAGAGAAAATTCCCCTATATCCCCAAGCACATGTTTGCTCTCATAACTAGTCAAGTTTCTAGGAGATTATACTTGTTGTCGCCACTTCCCCCTCCACTCACTCTTTAACTCATTGCAGTTGGGCTTCTCTTCCCTCCCTCTAAAGGAAAGCCTCTCACTAAAATTGTCCAAATACTTGCAGAAAAAGGATGCTTTTCAGTTCATAACTCACTTGATTTTTTCCCTCCAGCATGAAGGCATAGTTAGTTCTTAGTTTGACTTTCAAGATAATCATATCCTCTTGGGTTTTTGCTACCTCTCTGGCCATTCCTTTTTGGGTTCCTTCATAGTCTTATTTCTCATGATTTTTACATTAAATATGTATATTTTCCTTGGGATTTATTTTATTTATTTTTTTTCTTTTTTCACTTTACATACCCTGTTAACAAGCTTGACCTCTGTTTTGGCTTTAAATATGAGCTCATATCTGAATCATCTTGTCATTTATCTTGGATATCTTTTGACTATCTGCAAGGTTAACCTGCCATCTCTCTTCCCACCTTCAGCTGCCTTGGGTTCTTTGTCTAGAGATCAATAAACAGAGACCATCCTGAATTCCTTACTCCTTAGTACAGCCATTGTCTGACCAATCATCAGATTGTGTGGATTCCCACATCTATCCATTCCGGCCATTTCTACTCCCATGACCCCAGTCTTTACTACCATTTTCTCTCACTTGTTCAATATAAAGCGTCCATATTGCTAGCTTCCAATCTAATATGACTTCTACACTGCAGCCAGAATCACCTTTCCTGATGCAAGTTTGATCTTGCAGCTCTCATGCTTAGTAACTGCTGTGGAGTCCCACCATCCTTAACATGTTTTCAAGAACCTCCATGATGGGACTCACCTGCCTCCTAGGGTGACATCAATCACCACCCACACCACATGTTATAATCCAGAAATACTGAACTCATTCCATTCTCTAAAAATACTAAAATTTGTCTTGTCTCCAGGCCTTTGCTCATGCTGTCTCCTCTGCCTAGGGCAGCTTTGTCTGCAGTGTCGGTGAAATGCTCCCTAAAGGGCGCCTGGGTGGCTCAGTGGGTTAAGCCACTGCCTTCGGCTCAGGTCATGATCCCAGGGTCCTGGGATCGAGTCCTGCATCAGGCTCTCTGCTCAGCAGAGAGGGAGCCTGCTTCCCTCTCTCTCTCTCTCTCTGCCTGCCTCTGTCTACTGTGATCTCTCTCTGTCAAATAAATAAATAAAAAATCTTTAAAAAAAAAAAAAAGAAAGAAATGCTCCCTAAATCTGTCTCCTGATTCCTAGCCTCACACCCCAGAGAATGGGGCCTGGAAGCATAGCAGCCTGATGTTTCAACTCATATCACATGGCCTTTTTGGCATGTCTGTTGTCACACCAGGTGCTACTGCCAGGTAGACAATACACTCTGTCCAGGCAGAACCAATATGCTCAGTGCTGTAGCCTGGCACCCAGCACAGAAACTTGCCCTGGCAATTTCTCTGGGCACGTCGGTCAAATGCCTTAGCATTCGATGTCCATGGTGACACACCTGGGTGGACCTTTCTACTTCCTGAAAGTCAGTCAATACATTGAGCTCCAGAGTTTGGAATTAAATTTACTACCCAAACATCTTTCAGTTTTTATCAGATTTTGTAAGACAGCTGGGTAAATGGAAGGCTCTCTGTACTCCCAAGTAAAAGCTTGTAAGTACCTAGGGTTATTTCTCTCTGCATGAAGCTAACCAGCTGGTGGTTTCCATCTCTAAGCAGATGTCTGGCCCTGCGTAGACCCAGCAGGGCTGAGCCCCAGGGCTACACCCCTTACACACACACCCCCGCCCTGGTGTTCTGAAGAAGGCTTCTCAGTTAGGATCCTTTGCAATTCAGCTGTTGCTGAAAACTTGAAGTCCATGGAGGCAAAAGCCAAGAAATGATTTCCAGAGCAGAGCAAAGTGAACTGAGGCTGGCAGGAGAAAGAAAGTCAGCCGTTGGGCAACATCAAAAATCAGTCTGTGCTGTTCAGGCAAAAATAAACAAAAGCACACAAAAACCAAACAAGACAAAAATGCTCATTAGCTGGGCCGACCTGACCCAGGCCACCCACTTTGCAGAATTCACCAAATCTTTGCAGATTCACCCCACCATGGCCCGCCCTTCCCCGTGCTCCCCAGGGGCAGGCAGGGCACCAGAGTGGAAGAAACACCAGCGCGAACCAGCGTCACCCGTCCCAAGCAGCTCAGGAAGGGACATCAGCAGCAAGGCCAGCTGGAGGCCAGGAGTGGGCAATTCCCTGCCTGCTGCCTCGGTTTCCCCTAGGAGAGAGCAGCCCATTTTTCCTTGGCACATTGACCCTCATGAGTGTGGAATGGAGGTTGGGGCAGATCAGTGACTGTGGGGAAGAGCAGCATTCTTTGAGAAGTTGTCTTCAGGTTTAGCTATCCCTTTATAATTAAAAAACAAACAATTGCTTTCTTATTAAATTTTATAGCAAGTGAAGTCCAACGAAAGCATCTGGCCTCATTGGGGTCGGGGGCATGAAGATAGGGTCCGTGTTAGCCCCTGCGGTGGGCAAGGGCACTTCAGTTATTTGTTTACTGAGTTTTCTGTCTTCCCCACCAGAACGGAAGGGTGGAGACGTGCACATTTTTTTCATCACTATGTCCCTGATGCCTAGACCAGGGTGTGGAGTGTGTTTGTTGAATGAAAGAGAGAGTGAAAGAACATAAGCCCCACTGGGTCAGGGACTATGATTGAAGTACCTTCCCAGACACAGGAAGACGACCTCAGCATCTGTTGTGCATTGTTATTAAAACAGAACATAAAGGAAAGGAAAACAAAAAAAACTTTTGAGGAAGCTTTTCTAGAATAAGTCTCATGTTTCCCAGTTGAGACACTGAGGCCCAGGGAGGCCAGATTTGCCTGCAGCCTATGAGCTGTCAGACACTTGTGTGGTCGAGTTCTCTGAGCCTAGGTGAAGGACCAGCCCAGGGCTGGGGGCCTCCGGAACCCCGAGCCCTGCGGTCACTGGGGAAGCATGCCTGGTGCCAGAGTCCTAAGACCAGGCATTCTGGGCTGCCCACCAGTGGAACTCTTCTGGAGCTCTCCACCTCATCTCAGCAGATGCCACACATCCATTCTCCTCTGTGGCCCCCAATGCTCACCTGCTCACTAGTTTTCTGGATTGTGGACAAAAGGAAGCCCGGACAGGTGTCAGGTGAATGGCTAGGGCACAAACACAGGAAGGACTGTGGCCTTGCCTGGAGGGGCCCCAACCAGTGGGCCTTGGTTTTCAGCACTTGGAAGAGCTGAGGAGGTTTTTGGCAGCTTAGGAAAAGGGTGAACTCCCAGAAAGTAAACCTCTCCCGTCCAGGCTGGGCTCGAATGCCACCTTCTCCAGAAAGCCTTTGTGGTCCCCCGGATCTCCAGACACTTCTCAGTTTCTTCCTTCTCTAGCGGGTTCGTCTCCTCTGCCTGGGGCCATGTGTGCTTCATGACGAGGACACGTTCTGTCCTCCTCTGACCCTCTTGTGCCCAGCACAGTTCCTGGCTCCAAGGAAATATTTGTGACAAGTGCACAAGGCCTCTCAGTGTCCTCAGGACCAGAGAAGCAAAAAGAAACCGAAGATACTCTTTAAGAGGCTCAGGGACCACAGGGTGAAAGACAGTGAAGGTAAGGGACAAGGCTCAGCAAGGAGCAAACATGCCAGCTTTGTCCTTTCTAGTCCTCAGGACCTAGAGGCTGCTGGACACGGTGAGGTCAGCTTTTCGCCCTCTCCGCATCGTGTCTCCTTGGTAGGTCAGACCTCGTGTTCCGTATTAGATGAAAAGGAGCGAAAAGATCAGATGTGAACAAGGTGAATAAGATGAGTGTAAACCTTTGCTCAAAACGCCATGTGCCTGATAAAATTAAAGGCTATTTAGTCCACCTCTTGTTTGCCTCAGGAGTGTGGGAGTTGTTTGTGTGAACACGGCCGAGGAGCGGTCCTCATGCCAGCAGGGCTGGTCTGAGTCGGGGCTCAGGATGCCAGACGTGAGGGTAGGGAGACAGGACAAGGCTGTGGGCTCTGGCTTCTCTTCCCTTCCCCGTCTCTCTCCTCTTTACAGGTCATTGTAGGGTGCATGAGTTGGGGCCCCTGGGGAGCTGACTCTTGGGGAGAACCTGGCTAGTGAGTGCTGTTGTAGGCCTGTGTATGGCAAGGAAGCAGGACCAGGCAGAGGAGGGAGCCAGGCTGTAATGTTTCCTTGGAGGAAGGCCTCCACTAACCTCACCAGAGGTTCCGAAGACAGGAGGACCCTCCAGGCATCCAGCTGTGGGGCAAGGGTGCTGGGTCCCCAGACACCCTGCCCACCCCCAGCCAGTCAAGCTTGGATGCCCTCACCTGGGAAAGGCATGACACTTGGCTGGCAGTTGAGGCTGTGTGCTGGGGCTCTCCCAGCAGCTGGGTGAATATGTCCTCTACTCCTGAAGGGGCATCTGGGCAGCCCATCTCAGCATGATTTAAGTACTGTCTCCAAAATCTCTAAGACAATTAGTATCCCTTAGTATCCCTGTTGTACAATCTATTTTTGAAGTCTGGCTACAACATCTATCATTCTTCTAAGTGTTAAAATCTCACATGTCTCCTGAGCATAATGAGACTGAAGCAATGGGATGATGGGAAGGAGACATGTTGGGATTGATAGGAAGAAGTGGCAGGGAATGAAAATGGAAAACCAATGGTAATTCTCCCTTATCTGTTCCCTTTTACCCCCAACACACTCAGCATGCCTGACTTAGGGAGGAGAGGAATCAAGTGTCAAGGTTAAGACTATTTAACTTGAATGACCCACATCTGACAAACATAGACTTCAGATCTGGAAGCCCTGCCTTGTTGTTTAGAAGGGGTATTGAGTCCTGAGGAGGGGGGGAAAGAGTAACTTAGCATCAAATGGCAAGTCAGTGTGAAACTGGGAGGAGATCCCGGTGATTATCTCCCACACTAGGGTTGAGTTAAGACCATCTTTCTGGTCCAAGACTCATGGAGGATGATGTTCCTCCCCACCCAATGCTGCACATGTAGACCCAACCCTGTGACCTTTTTGCAATTTCACAAAACAGTGCAAATCAATTAGCCTTTATTGAGATCATATTGAATGCTCAGCATTGTCCTCAGGCCACAAGAAAGAAAGAGAAAGAAGAGTCAGGCTTATTTTTGGTTCAGCAATCAAGAAGTATGGCCAAAAAGCAATGGGAGAGCATCACTGGGCAGACCAGAAGAAAATGCCCACATGAATATATGCACACTCAAGGTCAGGTGCAAGTGACTCAGGGTAGACCAGAAGGGAGGCCATGGATGAGGCTTGGAAGTGGGTTGGTTTGAGGGTCTCAAGAAAGAGGTAAGGACACAGGAATCAGGGAGGCCAGGTCCTTCTGCCCTTTACCTCTCAGCAGAACTTGAGTTGGGTGGGGAAGTTCTGTCCAGGGAAGAAAGACTTTGGTCTGATGGTCACTGAGGAGTGCTCCTGCCCTGTCTGGTGGAAGGCCACTCTCTCTGGAGTCCAATCAATGAGCAGACAAATTGGAGGAGAGATTCCTTGATGTTCCCATGCACCCAGAGGTCTACAGATGACCCCAGAGATAGAGGGGTAAAACCCATGCAAAATCCACTCACCTTGGGTTTCAGAAAGAGACCTTGGGAACACAGACATCCCCAGTAGAAAGGACGTCCACACAGTAAACATCAGAGTGGCTGCAGCCTTGTGCACCTGAGGGAGTGAAAGCTACAAGAGAGTTAAATCCATGACACGAGAGAGACTGTGGACCTCTCTGGAAACACATGGGCCATCCCTAAACTCCATGGAAGCAGGGATGTCTGGTGTTGACCATTGTCAGGTTGACCCAGTACAGACAAACACCTTCTCCAGGCTGCTGTAGGGATGGGCAGCATGCTGGTGCTTATCAGCAGGGAAAGGGCCATTTCCAAGTTCAAACCTTGCACTGAGTGAGATCCCCAATAACTGCATCTCTCGAAGCTCTATCCCAACTTTTTTGGAAAAGTTAATCTTTTCCAATCTCTACTACCACATTAGCAATCTCTACTACCACATTAGCAATCAAACACAAAAGCCAGATTACTCTTGTTTGGGGGAAAGTGATTCTAACTGGGTGACCATCAGAACATGGAGTCCATAATTATGGGGACATCAGGGACTGTTACTGCGTCCCTGGGCCCTCCCTCTGCCAGCAGGTGCCCTAGGTGATAATCATTAGTGCTAGTATCAAATGTTTCTGAGAAAAGACAAGAATGTGTGACTTCCTTTGTCACTGAAATATGATGGAAGTTCCCCAGGTTGTCCCTCCCAGGGCAGATAGCTTTAAAAGACAGTATGGGTGATTTGTTCTCTGTCCTTCTTCATGACACGAGACTAGCAGAGTTCCAGATGGTGGGTTGTCTGTTAATCCAGGACTGCTAATGAGCATGGTAAGGGGCAGATTCCCCTCTGATGACTTCAGATGAACATGTAGCCCAAGGGAGAAATTATTTCAAGTTTGTAGAAGTTTAGAGTTGTTTGTTACTACAGCACAACGTGTCCCATCCTGACTAATACACCACCTAGCTTAAAGCTTTCCAATGGTTTCCTTCACAATAATGATGCTATCCTAAACCCTTACCATGATCAATAAGATTCTACATTGTCTGGTTTCTGATTCCTTCCAAACTCATCTTCCACTGGTCCTGCTTTGCTCACTTCTTTCCAGCCATGGTGATCTTTGACACACCAAGCTCATCCCTCCCTGAAAGACTTGACACTTGCTGTTATCTCTGCCTGGAATAATCTTCTCCCAGATTCTCACCCCCAAGTGGATTCAGATCCAATCAGATGCCATCCCCTTGGCGAGACTTTCTCTGACCTCTGTCAAATGAAACCCAGTCACTCTCTGTTATATGAACCTCTTTATACTTTCTCCTGAGCATTTCTTACTTTCTAAAATTACTTAGTCTTTTGTTTGTTTGTTTATGTTATGTTTCTGTTTATTTATGTTATGTTATCCTCTCCCTTAAAGTATGAGACAAGAATGTTTTCTGATTACAGTACCTAGAACAGGGAAAGAGACATAGTAAGAGTTCAGTAAACATTTAATGAGTAAGCGAATGAATACACAAACCAGCAAAATTCATCACCTCATGGCTAGGATCCAAAAGAGAAGCTCAATGAATGGCATTCATTTTTACAAACAGATAACAACTCAGCCCAGAAACCCAGCGGTGCTAGCTGTACTCAGTTTCTGGCAGAGAGACCCAGCTCCAATTTGGAGCACTGACCATTTCCTCCCAGATTTAGGCACTGGATTCACTGTGATAAATAGCCTGAGCTCCTCATTGCATTTAATGGCAAGCCCTGATCCAAGTGGAACCGCAGCCAGGTGGCTCATGGGAGACTTGGAATATGACTTCCAGATAGACCACAAAACCTGGAGAAGCTAACACTGTTCCAGATACATTAACTCATAATCCCCAGGAAGCCCACACTTCTGGTGAGAGAAGGGGTAGCTCCCCTCTCCACAAGCACTAATAGCCTTGGTTAATCCTCATCCCAGTGAAAGATTCTTGCCCATGTGTCTGGAGAAACTTCATCAATGTCAGCACAAGGGTCCAATGCAGAGAGAGACAATTGCCCAGACAATATCTGCTCAGCAGCCTTCTCGGGTTATGGATTGTGTAGGTCTTCGTTGAAATTGCCCTGGAGCTGCTGGGGGGTCAGTGTTACCCCCATGGCCATCTGGCTTAGCTCATCTGCCTGTTCTCTGTCTCCAGAGAAAGACAATGGTCACGATGGTCACTGTACCTGGTACGTCAGCCTTTATTCTCAGTAGGGACAGAGGAAGTTGGGTTTCTGCCTCAAAAAAAGGAAAAGGATGGGGCTCTCATCCAAGATGTCCATCCAGCAAATGGGCTGTTCTAGCCTACCCATGCATCCTCTCTCTAGCGCTTGTGCCCTCCCCACCCTGCCCCTGCTGCTTCTTTTGTCTCCTGTTCTCTTTCTTTCTCAAGCCTTTGACTGAGACCTTCCTCCAGGTCTTAGAACTCAGCCTCTGCTTTTCATTCTGCTCTCTGTCTTAGCTGAGCATGTCCCTCCATGCTCACAAACACACCATCTCCCCTCTTGTGGCTACTTACAATCCACCTGGGTTTTCTCCTTTTGGCTGGTTTTGGAGGGTGTTAGCAGTGGTCCTTAAACAGCAATCCACAAACTGATGTCCATTCATGGGAAAAAATGAAATAAAAATAAAGGCTAAGGAGTAACTTTTTGATGAAATTTTTAGTTGATAAAATTATTCACTTTAAAGGGCTGGCTATTACATGTCTTCATTTGGGAAGATTTTTTTTTTCTTCAACAAAATAGAGATGGTGGCTATTTATTTTCCTGCAATCATCTGGCCAAAGAAAAACCTGGCAACCTCAAATTGGAGACCAACTTGGGGTCTCCCAGTTGTTATAATGTTTACGGTTTCATGAAATGCAGAATCTTGAGAACAAGCAGACCATAGGACACCCCCACCTGCCTGTCCAGTCTCTGCCTGGGTACATGATGCTGAAACCCTCTTCCTCCTCTTTCCAGGTCCCAGGTTCACAAATGAGCCCTCTGCTCTCAGCTCTCAGCTGTTCTGTCTCATCAGAGGCATGACCGTGCTCTTGACCCTGGAATCTCCAGCTATGGCCATCTTGGGTTCTCCCTCATTCAATGGACTGCACACCTTAGGTTTTTTCCCTCCAATTCTTTGGGTTCCCCCTCTTTCTCTCCATGTCATCACCATGCCCATGATTCATTGACCTGTCACATCATACAATTAGGGCATAGCCTCCACCTGTTTCCACAGATCAGTATGTTTCCTGACCCATCCTAGTCTGCTGTGTACAAACTGGAAAGCTAATCTTGTTCAAACTCTGCCTCAGTCTAGAAGTTGCAAACTGTGGGCCAGGGCGCTGTGTCCAATAAGAATACATATTAGACACATAGAAAGGTGGGGATTTTTCGTCTCTTTTTTTTTCTTTTCTTTTCTTTTTTTTTTTTTTTTTTATGGCACCACTGGGTTTACATTCTTGCAAGCCAACACTTCTCTGGAGCCAGAGCAGGGGCCCATTCTGGGTGGCTGGCCCCTCCAGTCTGCCCAGGCTCTGTTACTCCCCACAGCATAGACCTGCCCTCTCCATTCACCAATGTCACCTATGCATTGTCTGAAGGCACTTTTACCCCAGCCCTAGATCTCCCATGCCCTCTTCTTCAAGCAACTCGAGCTCATCCATTCCAGGCAGAACCGAAGGAAAACCGCTAAGCTAGGAGCCAGGAAGAGCTCCCCACCCTCCGCCTTGGTTTCCCATTCTGTGGAATGGGGATATGATCTTTTTCTCTGGAACACCATGAGACAGAATGAAGAAGTGCATTTTTTTTAATGCTTTGAGCTCCTTGGAAAGCAGGTAACATAAAAATTCAAGGTGTTATTATTAGAGAGGAAGAAATTTTGTTCTATGCTAATTAAACTCACACCTTACCACTTTACACACAGGCAAGAGCCAGCATGACAGCGTGACATGCTACCGAGCAGAGGAGCTCTGCCTGTGAGCAGGAGACAGGCCGACTCTGCCGCCGCACGGGCGGTGATGTGTGCTTAAATCTGCCTCCCGCTCCCCACCCCTCTTCCAGCCTGGCCTCCGACACCTGCGGGAGAGGCTGATGGAGCTCTCGGCTCTGCACAGAGCAGTGACTGTTCTCTGCACGTGTTAAGGAGTTGTCAAGCTGAGGTCAGGCCTGTGAAGATTTAGTAAGGCAGCCAACAAAGTTTCCCCGCCACTGGGTTGCCACCACTCACCGATATGCCTGCGGGACACTCGCGAGAAAACAGATATTTCTCCTGTGATGGCTTTAGCGCTCCTCTGGGGATTCGGACTTTGTCTCCCTCCACCCCCAGGGAGGCTGCTCGCAGGGCAGGTCCCAGGACCCGGGGAGGCCCCGCGAGGGACAGTGGGCGCCAGTCCTATTGATCCAGTCACCCTATGGTAAGGGACAATTGCAAAACACCATTCTCCCCCCTGCTTTTTCCAGGGCCAAAGAAAAGACTATCTATGGGAGGTGATGGAGCTGTCACCGAGAAGAGAGAAGTGGAAATTCACGGTTCTCTTGTGAGGCAAAGACATCTGTGTTGTTGTACCCTACGCCAATAGTTTTTAAAACAAAGTCATAAAACAAGCTACTGTACATAAGAGGGGTGAAAGCTAGGCGGGGATTCCCTCCCTCTGGGTGGGTTTCAGAAGAGAAACAAACCTTAGAAAATAATGAAGAGCGAGATGATAATGACCACAGGACGTGACCCCGGGAACGGAGGTTAATGCGGAGACGAGCACCTCAGCCTCCCTCTAGAAGAAGAACCCTGTTTGCTCTCAGGACAGAGAGGCTGAGCCACGCCGGAAAGAAGGCTGGAGTGACACAGGCCAATGGGGAATGGAAGGATGCGTGGCGCTGGGCCTGCTTCGATGCCAGTCACCCCCAGAACTGTGCTACCCGCCCCCCACACCCCCCCTCCCACGCACACACCTGTCCTGGGCGTCCACGCATGCCCAGTTTTCCCAAGTACCGACCCACTCACTCTTGTAAATAGCGGAGAAACAGCCCAGGTGGAATCACTGTCTGCATTTTACAGATGAGAAAACACAGCCCAGAGGGGTCTCTTGGCTGGCCAATGCCACAGCACAACAGGCCTTCTGACCTCACGTCCGAGGCTTTTGTTCCTTGAAGGACCTTTTGTGGTCTTCTCTGTCAAAATAAGATGGTCTGTTTGTCTCTCTGTCATACCCACTCCCCACAGTGACATACACCAGGTGATTGGAGCATCTTCTGGAAAACCGAGTGAGGCACTGACCCACACTGGCGATTAGCCGGGGCCAGCTGAGCTCTCGTGCGCAGCCCGCTGAGTTCATCAGATGGAACAAGAGTTCAGAAGATGGACCAACCATCCAGATGGTGAGTTGTCCTCTTTGTTTCTGAGGGGTGTAGTTTGGGCCTTAGAGTTTCAGACCTCACACTTGGAAGGAGCCTCACTCCAAACTCCCAGAAGTATAAAGATCTACTCCCCACTCCCTGACAGGTGACAATTTGGGCTTGTCTAAACTGGGAGGGTGTGGGGCCTGCCCTATCACAGAGCCCAGGAACAGCCCCCACCCTGAGTCTTGGCCACAGTTCCCTGGGTCAGGATAAATACCCAAATGCCACCATCCATAGACTGGCCAGTGACTTCAGACCCAGAATCAGAAGAAGAGCTGAGCCAGCACTCTGTCAGAATTGAGAATTAGGAAAATGGGAGGCCAGGGGCAGGGACTACCAGTAAGCAGGCTGGTTTCAGGTAACTAGGTCTGGTTAGAGCCAGAACCATAATGACAAGCCCAAAACCACTACAAGCTGGTTTTGAGGAACAGAAGGAAGAGGACATTGGATGCAGGGTAGCATGCACTGTGGTTTGGTTTGATCCCCCAGCTCAAGTCTGTATCAGCAGAGCCACGGTGGCTGCGTATGTTTGCACAGGCCATGCACTGCATACACAGTGGTATGGGCTCTTCTACTGGTGGTGGCTCCGAGGGACCCTCTGCCTGGTTTCCAGGACCTTGAGCTACATGCTGCAGGATTGTGTTTGAGCCCCAGCTCCGCCTCTTACTGGGTGACTTTTGCTGCAGCCTGGTCTCTCTTGGGGCTCAGTGCTCCCCATCTGTGAAATGGGAAAGCAGTGCTAATCCTATTTATCTCAACACAGTCAGGAAGAAAAAAGATTATAGATGAGAGGGGGCTTTCAAGAAACTTTTTAAAAACCGCATATATAAGGGTCGTCATTCTTGAAAAAAAAAAAGAAAAAGGAAAAGAAAGAAACAAAGCAAAACTCTGTGATGGCAGCTCAGACAGGAAACGAGTGGAGTGAGTCACATAAGGCCAGGGTGGACACAGCTCGTAGGAGACAAGCTTCTTCTCTGGCATCAAGACAAGTGGTGTGGCAGACACCGCGGAGCCCCGTGCAGCTATCCCTCAGCAACTGGCGGCCCATCTCCCCCAGAGCAGCGTGTGTGTCTTGGCTCCCTCCTGCCCCTTCTCTGAAGCGCTGTCCCCTGCCATGGGTGCTTCCAGCCTGGGAAGCTTGCCCCCTGCCCTCCGTCATTAGGATAGCCCACAGTCAATGACCGTCTGATCTAAAAAGCCAGGAACGTGGCCTCCGGTTGTGGTTTATGTGGTTGTGTGATATCCTGGCCACACTGGCTGGTAGTCAGCAAGATGTCCGGGCCATTCAGCCCCCACTGTCACCCCGGAGCAGGAAACCCACCTGCCTGTGTATACACTGAAGGGATTCTAAGAAGCACGTGTCCTGTGTTTCTCAGTTCTATGGCAATGGACATTTTTTTTTTCATTATTTTCCTCATTTTCCCCATGCAGAAGCTCCTTGAGCACCCATTCATACAGGGGACTCTGAAGGAGTGTGAGGGGGAAAAAAGAATCTTTGCAATGTATATTAGTAACATTTAATTAGCCTTGGATTACTTATTAAGTGACGATTATCCCTATTATGTCTGTCACAGATGAGCAACTACATACTGTCTCTGGTTTATGGGCCTAAAGTTCTCCATCGAGTGTCACAAATTCCCATTATGTCCCCAGCACCGGGCTTTGCATTTGGAGGCAAATCATCCCCCTCTGCACGGCCAGACGTCCCCTCACTGACCTGGCAATGGAGGAAGGTCGGATCAGCCTTACCTCCAGTAAACGCAGAGGACTCATTAGCGACACTCCTGAGGGGTGACGCCACCACTGGGAGGGAGTCGAGCCACTGTCCCTGGGCACAGTCTCTCCCAGGGCATCATCCTCTGGGGTGTGTGTCGTCAGTCTGGCTCTCGTGGGTGTCCCACGCCTCCTCATCTTCAACCCCTTCATTTTCTCTTTGGAAAAACAGACTTTCACGGCTATACCCGAAACTTCCAGTTATGGAGGAGACAAGCCGGCGTACAGAAGCCAGGACACCCATGCTATGGAAAGACCCTTTTTACTCAAATGTCCCCTAGGCCTCTGTCTCTGTCCGTGACCCCGTCCAACGATGCCCTTGACATAGAAGCTGGACCTTTCAGAAATATGTTGCTAGCCCACTGTGCCAGGTTACAATCTCGCCCCTTCGCAACTGCCCCGAAGGTCAAGGTAAAGCATGGACAGGTAGATGCCAGATTCCTCAAATGGCCGCAAACCCATCTTCAGATTTTATCATGAATTTATCATGGCTTTAAAAAAAAAATGCATAGCACCCAACACAAGCTTTGGCCTTCTCAGCATGGATGATCTTTCCAATCCCTTTGACTTAATGTATTTTGAAATGCTAAGCTAAGGTCCACAGACAGTCAGACACAGGGTAGGAAGTGGGGTCCAAGGGCTGTCTTACAGGAACATCTGGTGAAGGGAGAGGACTTGCAAGCCACCCAGGAGGGACGAGGGCAGGTGAGGAGAGAACGGGGGTGAGCGGCTCCAGACAACGCGGCCCCAGCGGGACAAGGATGAAGGACATGGAAGCTGGCCAAGCACCTGGAACGTTTCTACCCATCTCATCATTTCCTGCATCTCAAACTCGGAGCTTTTGTGCAACGGAAACCAAAGCAGAAATATGCCCTTTGAGTGTAAATAGGCTCACCAAACAAATTAAATATAAAAAAAAAAAAGATAAGGCTGACATCAATAATATGAATCTAGCGTGACAAATTTGTCCTGCTCTAAAGTAAAACGCCATTCGTGGTGTTCAGGTGATAGTAAGTTCCACCGAGCATGGTGTGTTGTGGTCAGCGGGCCTCCCACCTATCGCCGTGAGACCTGCATGCCTGGAATGCACCACCTGCCCTGTGGCCCATCCTTGGGGACCCTCCAAGTCTCCCTTATTGGTCCGCAGCACCTGGACTGCACCCCTTTGGCAAACTGATCAAACCATACAATCAAACATGGGCTCTGACGTCACAGAGGGCACTCGGAATGCTCTTACATAATTTGTGTGGATACACTTACTACCCATTCACACATACGAGGTGCTTGTGATCTATCAGCTGAGATGCGAAATGTAAACCTGAGGCTCCCTTGATCACCATCCTTGACCTCTTCCCGACTGAGTGGCCCTTTGGTCAGCACAGGAAGCAGAGCAGGGGGTTATTTACATGGAGTCTAGAGCCCAGGGCCTAGCCCTGAGTCCTCATGCTTCCGTTTCTGCTGTGTGAGCTTGGGCCAGTGGCTTCACCTCTCTGTGCTTTATTTCCTCCCTTTGTCAAATGAAGATCAGAATGGTATCTGCCCCACAGGATTGTTGTGAGCATTGGAAGCATGTTAATATATGTAAAATATTTAGAACAGTGCCTGGCATGATGTTAGCACTGTATAATATTCACACCCATTATTCTTAGGTTGATGTGGCTCTTTCTAGATCATTTGTACATATTTATTCATGTACAAATATATTCAGGATGTTGTGTTGGGTTAAAAAATATTAAGATGAAACCATCCTCTGTGAATCATTCTGCAACTAGCTTTTACTCTGAATCATCTGTGAGCTTCAACATTCCCTCCCCTGCATCTCCCCTAGACACCGGCCAACAGGATCCTACGGAGTGTTTACAGACCCATCAAATGGGAAGGAAAGGCGTCACAGGCTCCCCCCTCCGTTCTGCTGGTCCACTCTGGTCCAGCCTTCAGAGCACGTTGCTGCAGAAGTCCCATACCTTGGCTTGGTCCTGCTCAGGCCACCAGTTCTTTATTATGTTGCAAAACAACCCCGGTGGCCAAAGGCACTGAAATGTCCTGGACTGAAGTTCATTTTAAATGCACTAAGACACAGAACAATCCAGAGGAAACTGAGCCCACTGGGTGTGTGTGTGTGTGTGTGTGTGTGTCCATGAGTATGCACACACACACATGCAAAGAATCACGCCGGGATGGCTCCAGCTCCGGCATTAGGGCACGTGTGGATGGTGTGGGTGGAAACAGAGCCACTTTCAGCGGTGACTGCTCTAGTTTTCGGCATCAAATACCCCTGGTTATTGGCAATGAGGCACCATTTCTACCGTTCCACACCTCTTGCCCTCGGCTCCTCGCCTTACCTGATGACGCGCTAAGTCCACCGACACAGTGTTTGGGGAATGGCGGGGGCCAAAGACATCGCGGATGGAGCCCCCGGCCCCCAGCTCCATGCTGCTCCCAGGAAGATGGAACAGGAAGGATGGCGGTGAGCATTTAACTCTGCACTTAGCTATTCTCATTAACGAGCTCTCTGGTGCAGGTCTTCACAGCAACTCTCCGGCTCCCGAGGCTTTGTCATCCCACCCACGGCAACCTCTGTTAGTCAATAATAACAGCTTATTTAAAAATAGCAGCATCAACTTGTTTGCACTGTTATTATCGGTGCCTGGCTTCTATCCCCAGAAGACTCGGGAAAGGTGTGCGACCTGCTTCCTCCCGAGTCTCTCTCGCTGAACTTGTTTCCAGATCTGGGGGGAAAGACAGGCGGCATCTTTAGCAAACACTCACGACATAATTGCCAGGCAGTTAGGGTCTGCGACAGTAAAATACAGCCGTTGGCCGCACGGTAGGTTCATTAGTCAATAAAGCATTGCCACGCGTTTTATTGAATTGTAACCCTATTTTGCCCTGATGAGGACCTTGTGGAGTTCCCACCTCCAAATAAATCTGAGTGATTCATTTAGCACTCAAAGTCGGGTAAAAGGAGGATTTGGTCCCATTCCAATGCAACCCTACTCCATTAGCTATCTTTATTATTATCTGCCTCTGCCCCCCTCTTGTCAGTGGGGACATTTTGATAAAAGCTCATGTCGGAAATAAATCAGGATGTGAGTGGCAGGATGGGCCCAAGACAGCTCTCCTTGTAGAGAGCTGTCACCCCACCTGTTTATGTAGAAACTGATCCTGCCCCCACAGTGGCCCCAGAAGGGCCCACGCCTGGTGTCGAGGCCAAGTAGGCGAAGTCCCAGCTGCCCTGTGTCCTCTCAGCCAACCGGCAAATAAGAAGCTTCTCCTTTCTCTAACGTCGGACTCGAGATGAATTTGACATGATCTAATGGATGCTAGAACACTGTAAGCAGCGTTTCATTGTTGAGGCTGTTTACGGAGGGACTGAAATTTTGCCTTATCCCTAAAATTCCCACCCCAAAAGTCAGCTGGATATTAAAAAAAAAATTACAGAGTATACGTTGATTTTATTCGTTCCGTATTTGTTCAAAGCATCACAAATATTTGTAGGCAACATTCTCGTATGGTGGGGTCCAGGATAATCTAAGCAAGAAGGTAGATTTAAAAATCAAAAGGAGGGAGAGATAGATAAGCCACTCATGAAATATTGTGAAATTACGGATTGTCGTGAAAAACATCCCTTTTGCTTTCAGGAAAAGTTATTTTTAAAGTGTAGGGAAGGTGAAACTTTTTACCAGGACCTCGGGTCCACGACCTACTAATTTTTAAATAATGGCGGAAAATACTAAAAATGAAGGCGCATCCCAAATAGAGTAAGACAGGAAGACGGAGGAATCTCAGAAACCCAGCATCAAGGACACACTCCAACCTGCCTAGACCAGTGGAGGGACATCGATCCTCCCCTCCTCCCCATTCCTGGTCAGAGCCGCAGCGTGTCCAGTTATTTCCAGCACTGTGACACAGAGCCCCACTACCACGTTCTGGGGTGCTGTTTGGCTTTTGGACTTCATTAATGCCATGTTTGCTTCCCCAGCATGGCCTTCCAGACAGGCGCTCCCGCTCAGCAAGTTGCCCTCTGCAGAAGCAGCCACAGAAGCAGCCGTGGGAACGCATCAGCCAAAGGGGGCCACGGATGCACCGTTTGCCTTAGACGGTTCTCCGGACAGCTGACAGTTCAACAACGTGAATTTGAATAAGAGCACACGCGGGCAGGAACAGCAGAGATTTTTTTTTTTTTTTCTAGCCATCAAGTGCCATAAGAAAGTCTGTTTCAGTAGCCAGAGGAGGCTGCCAGAGTGGGTTTAAAGAGGTCCAAACAAAGCCGACATAGCCAGACAGACCCGAGCCACGGGCACATAAAGTGATGGGGACGGTTCCACGGTTTCAGGTGTTGATTTCCAGGAAGTGGTCCCCGTTGCCCTGGGCCAGACACCAGGAGGCAAGCCTGTGCATGCAGGCAGCCCCCGGCAGGAGCATTTCCCTCCCTGGGTCTCTTTCCCTCTGCTTCTGCCACGTGCAGCCCTGATGCCCATCACTAAAAAAACAAGTTCATAATTTAATTTGGGGGGATCGGTTGGCAAATGCTCATTAAACAATTGGGTCTTTGGAAATGCTATCTTTAGGTTTTTTTTAATTGACCTATTATTTTGCTGGCTCTGGCTGCCACAACCCCCACCGCAAACAAGGAGATCCTCGCTACCTGGACTTTCTTTGATGAATAGTTTTAATTAAAAAATTCTGTACCGTAAGTATTTTAATGTTACAAACATACCAAAGGTATGCAGTCATAAATTTAAAAACACATTTAAATTAATCTATAAATATGCTACAAAATTGACAGGGTATATTTAAGCAGGGGGATGTGGCATAGATAGCTAATGATGACAATTAAGAATCGTGTAAAATAAATGAAAATCAATACTCAGAACAGTTTGGGGAAAAGGGAGAAAAGAGAGGAACTAAAACAACACGTAGTTTTTCCATTAGGCGAAAAATGAGTGGCTGCTGAGTCTTGAAATGTCTGCGGCATGGGAAGAAGAGTGGCTGGAGGGATTCTTTGCACATCGTCGTGCATCGTAAAAACTCACGGGGGGGGGGGCCCTGCTGGGGTGGCTGGAGGGGCCAGCTTGGGCCTGGTGGCCTGGGAGGAGGATGGGTCAGCTTCAATTCCTTAAACAAAATCCACACCGTGCCAGTTACAGATCTGAAAGGAAATCATCAAATGTTCCCGAATTCCTCCCTAGACGCTGACATGCGGACACTTCCCCTTTTTTGCACTTAATGGTCTGGTTTTTTTGCATTTTTAGCATCATGACAGGTGGTGCGGGTGCTCGTGTCCCAGGAGGCAGGAGGGTTCCGGAGCCAAGATGACCAGCTAGCTAGTGCTCTCCACTCAACGGGTCTCAGAACGCTCTGCGTGCCGCCTCTAGAAAGCATCATCTGCAAAGAGATGTGCGTGCCACTCCCACTGATCCGCAGAGTGCTTTGCTAAGCCGAACCAGGAGCTGTGCTCTAACCTTTATTACTACATTCATATTAACAGACAACTCTGCATCTTTCAATCATGTATTTGCCTCTAATTAAGGCATATTCACTTTTTTCCCCCCTAATTAGGTATTCTTTGTTGCATAATGTTTGCTCTAATCTTTCGGAATCTTTCTCAATATCCAGTCATTACAGGCTCCCCTCCAATCCAACCAAAGCATGTTATTTTTTCTGCTAATTATATCCTCATTTGCAGATTGGCGCCTTTTCTGATTGGCTCTGTGCAGTAGTTGCTATGACTTCATTAGCCGCGTCTCCTGACCCTGTTATTTCTTGTGACAGGACTCGCCCCTCGTGTCCTGTGGTTCCAGATCCCTGGGTCACTTCTCGCCAGGGTTGAAATCGTGTCAAACACGCAAGGGTTTAGGGTGTGAGAATCACTGTTTCGGTGGCTAATTACTACACACAGCCACGGTACACATTACCGCTGTTGGCTGGGCCTTCCTCTCCTCCTCTTTCTTTTCTTTCTTTCTTTTTTTTTTTTTTTTTAATGAATGTTTTAAAGGTGTCATTAACAGGTTAGTTTCATTTTTTTTTTTAATGCGCCTGATTTAAAAAAAAAAAATGTGTCTCCCTAGGCAGACACCTAACTCCTAGGGAAGCCACCTTTTAAGCACAAAACCTCACAACCTTTATTTAGTTTTGTATGGGGTGGTTTGTATGGGCCATTGTAGGAACAGAGAACTCCAGCTCAACTCGGTTATTGTCAATCTCAAAAACATTTGCATTTTAAAATCTTTGAAAGTGGTGCTAGTAGAATTTTCTAATTCCGGGCATACACAAAATAATGAAAAAAAAAAAAACGAGCAAATTTTAAAAACAACACGAATTGCGTAAAACGCCAACACACTAACACAGATTGCAACTGTGAAGAAACAGCAAGAGGAAGCTCTCTGGGCAACCAAATTAACAAAAAAAGAGTTTAACTGATTAGACAAGATCTGTATATTAAAAGATAATTAAAACGCATGAATTACATTTGCATGCAATCTCTTTAATAAGCAGAGCGGAGGAATGGGTTGTGAACATTTGGGGGTACCCAGGGAGGAGAGTTGTGGCCGTGATCCCCACTTTCAGATTCTAGGCCATCGGGATAACCCAATTTCCCAGGAATCAGAGACCTGGGAAGAATCAAGGCGGCGGAGTTTAAATGCAAGTTAGTTAATATGAAAAATGCTGTATCTAGTTGTTTGCAAAATTACTTTTGTTGATTAAAAGGCTCTTCAGAACTTCCGGCTGGTGAAAGGGTTTTAAATTGTCTAATGCTGATTGTGATTGCTATGCAGAAAAAAGGCACTGCAAAGCAAACCATTATATCACTGAATCTTTGTTAAGCAGGCCTTGAAAGTGTCTGACAGCATAATTAATCTTGTGATATGAACAAAGAAACCAACTCAATAGTATTGAAGATGCTTATTAAAAATACTAAATACCTTTTTCCACTTAAAAACCTTTTGAAACAGTGCTGGAAGTGGCATTACCTTTTTGTTTCTGCAGCATTTTCAACGAAAATTGATACCAGGGTCTACAGCGCAGCAGCAGAAACTGTGAAGTGGACAACAATAAGAATTAGCTTAAAAAAAAAAAAAAAAGATCCCCGACCAAGAGCGCAGGCTGGGTTCACCAACCTGCCAACGGGCGGTGCTGACAAGTCCCTGTGCCAGAATTCCGCTTGCCCCCGTTGAGGCAGACTGAACATTTGACAATCCTCCTTCAGTAACCAGAGCCTACAAAATCTGGGCCCTTCCTTGAAGTTGCTCTTTGCACTTGGGGAGCTCAAGTGAGAGCTGTGCATACAGCCATTTAGGATTCCCAGCAGCTACTGAGACATAAGGCAGATTCAGATCCTTTTGGGGGTTCCTTTTAGTTAGGGGAGGGTCTGCGTGTCCTGGGGAACTGAGCCGTGTCTATGTCCTGGGAAAATGACTGAAGCCCCAAGGAGCCACCAGCACGATATTTTTTTTTTTCTTTTCTCTTGAAGTGTAGTTGACACACATGTTACGTTAGTTTCGGGTGTGCGACATCGTGATTGGACGAGTCTACACATTATGCTACCCTCGTCGCAAGTGTAGCTACCATCTGTCACCATACAATGCTGTTACAATACCATTGACTATGTTCCCTACGCTGCGCCTTTCATCCCGGTGACTTGCTCATTCCCTGCAGGAAGCCCATACCTTCCCTTCCCCCTCGCCGGTCTTGCGCATCACCCCACCCTCTCCCCTCTGGACACCATCAGCTTGTTCCCTTATTTATGGGTCTGTTTCTGCTTTTGTTTGTCTATGTGTTCCTTTGCTTTGTTGTCTACATCCCCCATGTAAGTGAAATCGTACCGTATTTGTCTTTCTTTATTTGACTTACCCCCTTAGCATAACACCCTCATACATCTTGTCGCAGATGGCAAGATCGCATGCTTTTTTATGGCTGAGTAATAGTCCGTCGTAATATACACCCCATCTTTATCCATCTATCAATGGACACTTAGGTGGCCACCATATCTTGGCTATTGTAAATAATGTTGCAATAAGCACAGGGGTGCATATATCTTTTCAAATCGGTGTTTTCATTTTCTTCGGATAAACACAAAGCCGTGGAATTACTGGATCATAAGGTAGTTCTATTTTTAATTTTTTAAGGAACCTCCATAGTATCTTCCAGAGTGCTGCACCAGCTTGCCTTCCCACCAGCAGTGCATGAGGGATTCTTCTTATCCACATCCTCTCCAACACTTGTTATTTTTTGTCTTTTTTGATTCCAGCCATCCCGACCCACATGAGGTGGTCCACCCACAGTCCTGCAGGCCAGAACACTGCAAGGAGAGGGAGGGGCAGTATTTTATGAGTGGGGGAGGGTTTTCCGTGTATGGGATTTTTACCCAGGATGGTGGCTAAAGAGAGGGCTGATATGTGACACATTTGCTGTTGGCAATTGCTGAGTAACTACAAACCACATAATTCCAGTGCATACGTCAATAAACATTCATTTAGCTCACACATCTGTGGAATGACCTGGGGGGTTGGCTAATCTTGGCAGGGCAGTTCCACTGATCTTGGCTGGGCTCACTCCTGCAAGTTAGCTGGACTCAACTGACCTCTGCTGGACCTAACTGGGCAACTCAGCTTCATGAATTCCTCATCCTCACTAGCCCAGGCATGTTCTTCTTATGGAGATGATGGCAGAATATAAGAGAGCAAATGGAAACTGAGGAGGGGGCTTAAGGCTCAGGCTCTAGCTGGAGGTTAGTGCCATAGAGTGACCAGGAAATAGTCATTGGAACAGAAACTTTGCAGAGAACGTCAGAAGAGGAACTGAAATGGACCCACTTATATATTTGTACTGGGCATGCTTATGTCCTACACTTTTTGATCAAAGAGAGGTTTAACATCTCATTATAACTCAGAGCCTTCTGCAAAGTAAGACTGAAAGGCAATTTCTTTACTTTGGTATTGAGGAAAATAAATTCAAATGAACTATTGGTTTGCCAGGATGCCAGTAATTAGATGAGAGGTACGTCCGGAGAGTATGGATTTGAAAGGGGATGGCCTAAACCATCATTATTTGCAGTTGATATGTCCATCAACCAAACAAACACACGGAAAAGGAAAACCCAAAATCAAGATATTTCCATTTCCAGAAAAGATATTTCCATTAATAAGAAAGTTCAGCAAGATGGCTAGTAGAACATCAAACCACAAAAATCAATAACATTTCTTTTCACCAACTACAAACAACCAGGAAATACAATGAAAAAATAAGACCTTGTTCATTACAGCAACAACACCTAAAGTATACAGAAATAATACCTTTAAAACTCTAATGGTAACACTATAAACATACCAATTCTCCCACACTTAATTCATAAATTTAATTCAATACAAATAAAAATTCAAAAAATCCAAATGAGGTTTTTAACAAAATTCACAAATGTACTCTACCATTTAAAGTCAGTCTAAATTTACTTGAAAACTAGGTGGAGTAAATATATAAAAATAGCTCATTCAATAAATAAAAAGGAGATCAAAGAGGAAAGAATTGTACCGAAGATAAAGTAATATTACAAAGTCATAGCAATAGAAACATAAAGAAATGGCAAAAAATAAATGGACCAGTAGACCAGTTGCACCACAGATCAAAGGCGAAAAGCCAAATGTATTAGTAGGCATTTTTGAGAAAACTAGATCACTCAATACAACAAATATGAAACACGATCTCTTCATCCTCACATTCAAGTGGACTCTGAGTGAATTGAAATGTGAAAATGTGAGGTGTAAATATGAATTAGAAAAATATGTAATTGTTAGAGGAAATTAGAATATTACTGACTTTGGGAGAGAAAGTACTTTCTAAACAAAGCTTTAAAAACTTAAATGATAAGCAAAACTATCTGACATCAAAATGAAGGCTTCTGGTTCATTGAAAATACCTCGGATAAGTTAATAGACCAAAGACAGAGTGGAAGAAGATTTTGCAATATTTCAAATTAAGAAAATGTTTATGCCTAGATGGTAATCCCAAAAAGAAAGGGGGCAAATTATGTGTTCAGGCAATTTACAGAAAAGGAAACTTTAAAAGCTGGCAAATATAAAAGGAGAGGCTGAAAATCATTAGTAATCAGAGAAATGCAAATTAAAATGAAAAGATGCCATTTTGTACCTAATGCATTTGCAACTATGGGACTGCTAGAAACCCCCCCATGTTTGCAGGGATGAGGGAATATATGATTCTTACACCGTGCTGGTGCCTCCGTGGCTACTCAGTCATGTTAAATGCACACAGTCTATGACTCAGGTGGGTTCCCTAGCAAAAAGATGCTGAGAGTGAGGGGTGCAGTCTGGAAGTTTACGGGGGCGCATGTTCAGACTCAGTGTTCGGTGGACGGAAATTGATGGGAGAAGCTGAACTGGAGCACTGTCCCAGCAAGGGCCTCAGCTATGACACTATCCTACAAGGAGCGCTGGAGCTGGGATGACCTTTCAGAGCTGTCCCACCTTGACACAATGGGGCTGAGCCCAGGACGCCAGAAAGCTGTTCTCTTAATTCCCTAGAGGGTCACTCAGTTGAGAACCATTGGCAGCCAACTCCTCAGCAACTGGGGCTCCCATGGTCTTGAAGAGGCCCCCCACTGCAACCACTATGACCTTAAGATCCAGAAACGCTGCCACTGGACCCTTTTCCCAAAGAAGTACTCCTAGATGGTCAGAAGGGACACATGAATGTTGGTCACAGCATTCATTGTAAAGGCAGGAGTTGGTGGCCTATATGTGTAGCCCTGGGAAGGTAAGTAAAATGTGAAAAGGTATAGTGATTCAAACAATGGATTATTTGTATACATAGCAATATGGATCTTAATATATATATATATATGAAAATACATTCCTACTAACGACAATATGCACCTGTCCAGAATATAGACAAATGAACAGATCAACTTATCACACTGGAGTGGTTGCCAGTCAGAGTAAGGGAATGGAGTTAAGAGAAAATAAACTGACAAATCAAAAATAGGGTCTTCCATCGATCGAGGATTACAAGGAATTCAACACCTTTGAACCTGAGTCTCAGAAGAATAAAAAAGACCATAGTAGTGTCAGAAATTTCTAACCAGAATTTAGCCCAATCTCTAGACAGTTCCTTGTACCATATTTTCCCCCCATCTAACCCACACAGGGTCCTCCTAGAATTGTGGTCCTGTTGGTGTATCTATCTTCCAGGGAAGCAGGACAAGGGATTATTTTCCAGATGTTTAGAATTATTTTTTCCTATTTGAATCTAATTAAGGGCTTGTGAGGGACATAAAGAAAGAGGTTTAAGTTCTTTCTTCCTACTTTGAAGTTGGTGTGGAGAGAATAAGTTCAAGCATTGAGTCTGAGAAGATGCTGCCATTGGAAAATAAGCACAGAGAAAAAATCGGGAATTGGGAGAGGGAGGAAGAGAGTGGTGCATTACTCCAGCAGGGAGAGAAGGCAATCCTGGAGGAAGCACAAAGTGAAAAATGCAGTTTTACAATGAGGAGAAACAACATTAAAGAAATACTCAAGTATTTTTAAACTGTGAAACTGCCAAAGAGAATTTGAGGCAGAATGTATACAGTGCACGTGGGGAAATTTTTTTTATAGAAAAACCCAGTTTCTAAGATATTCTTAACACAGAGTTGGGAGATGGGGAATAGATTCAGAACAATGGCTTTGTTGAACTCCTAATGCCAAGAGAGTCCAGTCCCGTTCAAAAAGTGTGCACTCCTGGAATTAAGAACTTGTACGTGAGAAGGTGTGTTAAAAATCAGTCTAATTTCCAGTGCTGATGGTGACAGTCAACTTCTGCTACCTCTGATGAGGTACCTCTGCTCCTCTCTGGGCCCCAGATTGCCCATGTGTAAAAGGAAAAGGTCTGATTTTTTGTCTGATTTTCTATGACTTGATGTTAGAGAGTTATGTAAGAAAGTTGATAAAATCTCTGCTCAGGGAGCTGCAGCAAAACAGCTGGGTCCCATCATATAAGCAACAAACCAGTGGGGTTCTTGGCCTAGGAGGAATAAGAGGGAGGAGGAGGGAAGGGTTTAGGCTGGGAGATGGTGTGGGAGGAGGAAGAAAAATGATCATTTAAGTGGAGCATCTGTCAGCGTTCGCCATACCCTCAGTTAGGTGTATCTCACCCCTTTGGAATAAGCCTAGGTTTTAAAAATAAGCATATAGATATTTAAATATTGTATGGCTCCTTTTGGAGATTTTGAAAATTTATTATTGAGGTATAATTGACATATAATGCTATAATATATGGCCTCTCTATGCAATCCAGTTACATCTTCAGCTGTTCAACTCAAACTAGCAAAAATTTCCTCCAACCAAGAAGGAAAACCAGCATTCTTGGACTTCTTGAAAACCTGCATATCTGCCCATAGGCACACAACTTGATGATTGGTGGTGGGTATTAGAGAGGGCACGGATTGCATGGAGCACTGGGTGTAGTACAAAAACAATGAATACTGTTATGCTGAAAATAAATTTAAAAATGATTTAAAAAAAAGAGAATTTTAAGGTTAATTTTGATAAGATTTTTTTGAACTTATATGCATTGTTGGACCTATGATTGCCCCAGCATTTGTATATGTGAGCACATCCTGCTATTATGAGACAGGTCCACCTGCCTCCACAGAAGTTGAAATCACAAAATATTTTCACAGTTTCCCTTGCAAATAGGGCACAGGGATATGAGTGTTTGGATTAATCTTTAATGAAGCAATGAAAAGGGACTATGTGGAATCCATTCTGCAGATGGTGATGGCAGCAAGTATCCATATCAGATTTCCTGAGGCACCAATACCATAACAACAACACAAGGAATGGATGTGTAGGATCTGTGATGTTGGTGGTAGTGGCCATAATGTATGGGCTCAGCAGTGGTGACCATAGTGCTTCTGTGGAATGATGGGGTCATCTTTTCTAGTCACACAGTTCCTAAATCTGGCTCTACAGCCTTTCTGGGTATAAAGGTTACTCAAAGTCCCTTTTGAGGGTAATTTTTCTTTTTCTTTTTTTTGGTCTTAAATTAGCTTGTTTTGATTTCTGATGGTTGGAGCTAAAAACCCTCATGTAAACACGTACGGATATTACGTTAACTCCCATGCAAGATACAATACCACTTCTTTAATGTTTGATTTAATTCACCAGTTAAGCCATCTGGCTTTGTAGCTGTCACTTAGGAAGTTTTTTTCTTTTTTTTCATATATAGGGCTATTTAAATTTTTCATTTCTTCTTGTGTCAATTTTGGTAATTTTTATCTCTTTAATGTTTTTCATTTCTTCTAACTTGTTGAAATTATTTACATTACACTGCTCATAATATTCCCTTATTATATTTTAAATGTCTATAGGATCTGTGCAACATCCCCTTTTATTTCTACTATAGTTCATCTATGTCTTCTCTTTGATTTTGCTCAGAGTACCTAGAGTTTAATTGATTTTATTCATCTAGTCAAAAAATAATTTTAGGTTCATTGACTTTTTTGTACAGTTTGTATATTTCTAATTTTGTAGTTTTTTTCTCTTTATTAAAGCTTTTCTTATACTTATTTGGGTTTAATCTGCTTTTCTTCTTCTAACTTCATAAGGTATAAGCTTGTATCCTTTACTTTAGAACTTTCTTTTTTTTCTTTTTCCTGAAATGAACATTTAGGTGTATACATATTTTTTTTTCTAAAGAATCACTTTAGCTACATCTGAGGAATGTGGTATGTTGTATTTTCATACTCATTCAAACAAACTATTTTGGATTTTCTCTGTGATTTCTCTTTTGGTCCACACATTTTTCAGAAATATGAGAATGTTTGGGATTTTTCAGGTATCTTTATTATTATTGATTTCTATCATATTAAAAACACATCCCATTATTCCAGTCCTTTTAAATGTATTCATACTGTTTTAATGGTTTGCATGTTGTCTATTTTGGTAAATTTTCTATTTGCAATCACACAGAAAACATTTTGTTGTTATGGGCTGAAGTGTTCCAAAAATGCCAATTAAGTCCCATTGACTGATAATGTTACTAAATATTTCCATAAAGTTCTAAATTTTATATTTTTTCTATTAATTACTGAGAGAGAAATGCTGAAATCTTTAACTATACTTTGTATTTGTCTTTTTTCCTTTTAATTCTACCTGCATTTTGTGTACTTTGAGGATCTAGTTTCAGTTACAAACATGTTTATCTGATGTATCTTTTTTTTAAAAAAAAGATTTGGCATTGTATCATTAAGAAATTCTGTCTGTGATAATATTCATTGTCTAATTTCTCTGATCTTAATACAGTCATTTCAGTCTCCTTATCATTAGTTTTTACATTTATGTATCTTTTTTGTCTTTTTGTTTAAGTTACTTGTTATTTTTATTGTGTTATTATTATTATTATTTTTTTTTTTAAGATTTTATTTATTTGTCAGAGAGAGAGGGAGAGAGAGCGAGCACAGGCAGACAGAATGGCAGGCAGAGGCAGAGGGAGAAGCAGGCTCCCCGCCAAGCAAGGAGCCCGATGTGGGACTCGATCCCAGGACGCTGGGATCATGACCTGAGCCGAAGGCAGCTGCTTAACCAACTGAGCCACCCAGGCATCCCTGTGTTATTATTTTTAATGTCAATTTTTTTCATAAATAGATATTAATCTTTGATATTCAGGAACAAAAAAATATAATCCCAATGAATCCTTTGTATCTTAAAAAAGTAATTATCTTTTTAAAAAATAACTTTAAAAAGAGTATTGTATAATTATTCATCAATTTATGACTCTTCTCATCCCTTTTTAAAGATCTGATTTTCAACTTCTTGTTTTATTCCTTCTACCCAACAAAATCTTCTTTAGTATTTCTTGTAGTTTTTGCGAGTGGTATTGTTTCTGCACAAAATGCCCTTCCTTAAACACCTGCCTGGCCAGTTCCCTCATCACTTTTTGTCTTCTGCTCAAATGTCACAGTCATCTGAGTTCCCTTTAGTCACCTATTTAATATTGTAATATCCTGTTTCATGGACACTGTATATAACCCCTTCTTGTTTTATTTTTCTTACAACACTTAACACCATCTGACCTGCCTGGCAATTTGTTTTTTGCATGTCTCACTGCAGGTAGAATGTAAGTTCCATGAGAACAGGGAATTTTTTGTATTTTTTCCCTGATGTGCCTATATACTAATGTCTAGTGATATTAATACTGGTGACAGTCCTATCACTAGTGCCTATAACTGGGCTTTGCATGTAGTAGATAATCGAGTTATTTAGTCAATGAAAGAATGAAGCTTCTTTCTTATCCCTCCAAGGAGCAGAGATGTCCTTCTCAACTCTTAGTCTGAATCTATTCCCAACTGTATATAAGACTCTAGGACAAGTCAACTTGTTCTATCCAGGCAATTAACTTATTTAGTGCTCCATCCAATACTGTGCCTTGATCCAATTATTAGATCTGTACTGAATGTGCTCTTTCAGCTCAGTCCAAAGTTTACCAAAAACTGTCTCAGAGCCAGTGCTTTTCCCAGCACTGGAAATACAGAAGGAAGAAGGTACAGATACTGTTTCAGACTTCCTATGGACCTCTGTCAGGGAGTCTGGTAAGGTGACCCCTGAACACGAGGTCAGGTGATGCCGTAGAGGTATGAACAGCAGATGGGGCTAGTATTGATGGGGAGGTGACCAGCGGGGTTGTCCTGAGAAAGCTTTACAGAAGTGACAAGTACACTGGGTTTTAACAAAAATAAAACAGTAATTTATTTGCATATGAGTACATACCTAAAGTGGAATAATTTGACAGTTAAAACAACAAAAAAACTGTGCGGTCCCAGGTTAATGCTTGCTGGCCAGAATGTGATTCAGAGCCTTCTGCGGACTATAAAATTTATTCAAGCCACGATAGACACCATCCCATGCTCTGCTTAAATGTACTTGAACCAGAGGAGTTTCTGCATCTTCAGGACCTGTCCTTGCTCTGCAGGTGACAGGAAAAGCTCCTGAGAGGAAAGCTCTTCCCATTGGTGAAGGGAGCTCGCCTGGTTCCTGCAGGGGATGAGTATTTCAGAGCAAGCATAAAAACTCCCTTAGACAACATCTGATTTCCAACAGCTGTACAACTTTCGAGGCTCTGTGTTCTCAGCACAGCCACCACCAACATGACATGCTCCGGGTTTTAATGTTTGGTACCAGAGATGCTCTTGCCAGAAGCTCTTGATGTAATCAAGATGAGGCTGTCATGGACTTGCACAACTTTAGGGTCTGGGAAAAGAAGACTCATCCAGCTTCACTTTGGGGCTCTACTTCTCTCAGGAAAATAGCCCTACATCTGACTTTGAAACCAGTTTCTTGGGTCAGTTCCCACCTTTGTGTGTACCAAACAACAACCCCCCAACTTTTCCTTCCTCCACCCAGCCCCACAGACATATACCCTAATACCCTCAGCTTGTCCCTAATCCAGTAAACAAAGCCTCGGTAACATATAAACATGATTTATGAAAACAGATCTTTCCCCAAATCTGCTTGGAAAAGCAGCGTCACAGAGCTGTAAGCAAAGATGAAAGACCACACTTAATAGAACCCACATCTGCACAAGGAAGGATGCAACTTGGGTCTCTGCCAGCCTCAATCTCAGACTTTGTGCGCCAGACTGAGGATAAAACCGAAGGCCAGCCTGTACCGAGTGCTTCCTGTGGGAAGTGCTTCCCAGTGACCAGATCTCACTGACGTTCACAACCATCCAAAGGCATGGGGAACAATTTCATCTGTATGCCATGGGTCAGGAGACTGAGGTTTAGAAAGGTTAAGTAACTTATACAAGCTCACAGAACTAGTGCCCAGAGGAGTGGGGACATGGGCAGCACAAGTGAGAGAAAAATGTTGACCTGGGTCCCTAAGATCATGTAGATGGACAGATACAGACAAAGATTTAGAAAGACAAAAACAAACCTGGGCCTGATTTGTTTAATTAAGGGTGTCTCCATTGATCCAGTTGTATGGATTGCTGTTAGTTCTCTACTGTACTATGTCCTGTTTGAGTACCACCTGTTGACTAGATGGTGACATGGAGCCTGGCATGCACCACACAAGACCAATGAGAACACCTGGGAAACTTTTGGGATGGGGAGAGGAGGGAGATGCAGCATCCCGGGGAGCCCAGTAAGAGAGATTGCTCTGTGTGTAAGGCTGTAAAGGCCCTGGACCCACACATCATCCCCACACAGGTTCCATACCAGCCTGGGTAGGATATGGTTCCCTGCCTCTTGGCTTTGGGACTGGCTGCATTAGCCAATGGCATGTGGACAGAAATGAAAGTGAACCAGTTCTGAGACTCAGTATTAAGAAGCCCACAGGTTTCTGTTGACCCTTTGATATCAGCATGGGGAGACCATGCCCCAGTTAACTCTCTGGGCCAACAGGATGAAAGACAGATGAAAAGAGCCATGCCAGCCAGCCTATGACCCCAGCTCAGAGCAGAGCTGCCTGGTTAAGCCTATTCCAGATCATCCAAGCCCTGGGTACACCCTCCACACAGTTGATAGTACATAACTATTGTTCAAGTCCATGAGTTTTGGAGTTGTGTGTTATGCAGCAATAGCTAACTAATATATGCATACCTTGTTTTTGCATTCCGAATCCCTGAGATAGTGTAGCTGCTCAGTAACTGTCAGTTGTTTCAATTAATGGGTGCAATTGCCTTTTTCTTTTAACCAACTCATCGTCATGTCTAAGACCTGGCATACACTGTGATATACAACCACATGATTTTGGAGGACTGAAAATGAACAAGGCAAGACAAAACTCTTTCTCGATATGGGTCGCTAAGTGTCTAAGGCCCTAGGAAATAGGACCTGGGATCATCAGAGCCCTTTGACACTGCCAGGAGACAGTGAATCCAATCACACACCACGGTATGATGAAGCTACCTCCTTCATCTCTTACTGGACTCTAGTGGGATGAAGTGAACCAACCAACATGACAAGGCACTGATTTGGATTCCATGCTGATTCTGGATGCATGGCCACCTCTCCCCTGGGGCATGTGAGTCCCACCAGAGTTTACTGGTGTGAAGTCAGATCCACCATCCCTCCTAGTTTTTCAAAGGCAGATTTCCAGTACATCTGAGGGAACGTATGCCTTCTCAGGCTGGCCTAACACTGTTTCCCAAGAGCAGCATTCTGGAAGGTGGACCATCAGGTGGAAGAAGCATTCTTCAGAAAGTTGCATTCCCATGGGAATGGTGACAGCTTGAGCTTGACGGGGAGTCCTGTTGTATTCCGAGGTGTGAAGGGAAGGCATGAACCGTGCATATGCTGTACCATACAGTTTTGCCTACTGCTGTTTGTAGCTTCATTGTAGCTGTGAATGCTCCGTTCCTCTCCTTTTCACCCTTGAAGATTCGCGAACATACAGGATTGGGCTGTGTGAGGCAGAGCATCCCCCGCTTGGTGGGCAGGGGAGAATGTGGGTCTGACGGCTCTCTCCACTGGGGCTGATGGGCGTGTGTTAGGGAATCTCAGAGCTTGTGGCTAAACAGCCTGTCCTTGCACAGGCAGTCCTTCCACCATTGCAGTGTTGAGGTTTTCGGTTTCGTTGAGGGTTTTTTAGGGGTACAGATTTTACAAAGACAAAATGGGAATGAAGACTATCCAGTCAGAGGCTGTGTAAACCAAGACATGGGTGGAGCTAAAGGAAACACAGATTGATGGCCCATGTGCATGTTACCTAGTTTTAAGGATGCATCTAAGTGGATGTAAAAACTGTAGCCTAAAAGCCACAGATGTGCTTCCATCTTTGTCAGATAGGACAAGAGAAGCTTAGAGACTCTCTTCTGCCTGTGAGGAGGGAGAGAAAGACAGGAGGGGGTGGTGGGAGAGGGGAGGAGAACCAAAGAGAAGGAGGAGGAGGAGGGGGAGCGGGGAGAGAAGGAGAAACTCTTGTCAAAATCTTTTTAGTGCACAGAACTAATTCTGTTCATCTTGGATTTGGTGAGCTGGATAATATTCTGTGCACGGCTCCTAAATGAATTATTAAATGTCAACTCAAGATGGCTTAACTAAAATATCCAATTTAATAACCAAAAGTATCTAAGGTAACAATAACAATTTTACAGGTGAATGTAGAGTTGTCAAGTCAAACCATTATAGACAAGCTTTTGGGGTTTCCACATAATCTCCCTCTACATCTCATCTTCTGTCACTAAATACCCACTCAGGAGAGAGCATGTTCCATTTCAATAAAGATCATCCCTCCAGTGCAGGCTTCACTATTCAGATGGAGGCAGCAAACCTTTTTTTTCCCCCTAAAATATAAAGCTAAACAAGATCTCAGTCACAACCACCAAATCTTTATTAATGCATTCCTTGTGCTACTTCTGAATATTAATAAAAATTAATAATTAATTTTGCCTTTGGCATTGCAAGATATACTAGTTTTAATTAGTGTACTGTACTCCTATACAATTAAAAAATAATTGATGTCCACGCTTGTTGGCGGTGTCTGTGATCTTCTTTTCTGTTGTTGTCAACAAATGCCTTAAAAAACAAGTTCAAGAATGTTGTGCTGTCCGCTTGATTTACACACCCAAAGTAACAGGCAAATCTTTTATGATGAAACAGAACAGTTTTCTGTTTAAATTATACACAAGTATATTAACTAGAAAGAGAAAATTAAAAGCTGATGGCTACAAGGAATAATGGAAAGTCTATAAAAATGTTTTATCTATCAACAAATTTGCCTGGAAAATATCAATGGTTGGCACCATCTCTCAGCTGAAACATGGAGAGGCCATCTTGGATTTGTTATGTCAATTCCATCAAGCATTTAATTCCGATGTCTTCCTTAATCAGCTTTAGTTATTTAAATTCAGCATATCATGTTACTGTTCTACTACATCATTTTAATTGTGCCATGAACTACTTTATTAGAGAATGCTGAAGTATCTCCCTGTGTCTCCCTCTTCCTCCTCCTTTCTTAACAATGCAGACTGGAGAACTCAAGAGACAATGCCTATGGGTAAAGGGGGTGGGGGGAGTAGCTTCTTTCAAAAACATTTGTAGATGGAATCTTGAACAGATACAAGATGGGTATTGTTTTGGAAGGAAATAATGTAAAACCCATAACACACGTGTTTCTCGGATTTCTTTCTCAGAGCCAGGATTCTTATTTTTAAGAGCTCCCCATTGCACAACCATGAATATACTTGCGATACCAAGAGAAGAGAGATACCTTAAGAGGAAGCCGACTTAGTAGAGCACAGGGTAAAGAAGAAAGAGGCAGTACGAGGGCACCTGACCTCTGACTCATCGGTTATTGAGTGCATTTTAAGGCAAAAAAAAAAAAAAAATCACAAACTGCTGCAAATGATTTTTTTTTTTAAATCAGGTTAATGATCTTAATAGGAATCTTAAGTAAAAAAAAAAAAAAAGCTATACCAAAGTATCTGTCCTAAAAATGGAACTTTGGTTTATTTTCCAGAACAGCATCGCCTTCATGGAACTTACCACAATCTAAAATTATCTTGGTCATGCATCTGATTACTTGTTCATGATCTGTGTCTCTGAGCAGAATCTCAATGCCACGGAGGCAGGCACTCTATCATTTCATCCACAGCTGCGTTCACGGTGCCTAGCACAATGCCCAACACAGAGCTGACATTTAGCCAACATCTGCAGAATGAATTTATTAGTTCTGATTAAGAATACTTTTTTTTTCTTCTTTGAGTCTTTTGAATTTTTTTTTCTCCATGCCCAGCAAAAGGTGAATGGAAACACAAGCTGTGGTATAACCGTATAATGGTCTATTACTCAGCGATGAAAATATAAACTACTAATACACACAATGCCATGAATGAATCTCAAAACAATAGCCTGAGCAATACAAGGCAGTTAACAAATTGTACACATGGCATGATCTAAGGCATATGGAGTTCTGGAACAGGGAAAGCTAGTCTTTGGTGAGAGAAATCAGAGCGGAGCATCCGTTACCTCTGGAGAGGATTCACTGGCAAGAGGCATCAGAGAATGTCCTGGAGTCCTGGAAATGTGGATCTTGATTGGGCTGGTAGTTGCAATAATGTATACATCTTGTCAAAATTCATCACATTGTACGCTTAAAATCTGTGCATCTATGGTATGCAACTTCGCCTTAATTCTTAAAAATCTTAAGAATACATCTTTCGTTTTTCTAGTCCATTGGCAAGTGAAGGAGGAAAGTCAGAAAATGTATACAGTTGAGAGACTCCAGAATTCTTTTCTGCATGTCACCACCTCCTTCCACAGGTTCCTGGAAGTGCTACCAGGCAGCCGAGTTGACAGACTTACAGCCTCTCCCTCCTACTGGTGCATTTTCTTATCTGGTTTCACTCTGACCTTGGGGCTCATAACCTGCTTCTCTGGTCTAATGCCCAGGTAATGAAAGCAGGGGTTTCTCCGTCACAAGATTAGGTTTTGGATGCAGAGAAGTGCCTAGTTCCTCTGCCAGAAGCTGTGAATAACACTCTTAACAGCCCATGCAAATGCTGTGGTCTATGTCTGCATGCCCAGCTGGTCTGCTGATCAATTTTTACTTCTCAAATTGGGTCACTGAAAAAGGATGGAGCTTTCCATTCCTGCCATCTAAATTCTCAATGTGATCTAAATTCTATTAACACTGGGAAACCTGGAAATTCCAAGGCCAACCCTCCGGCTTCCCTCAGACACCCCTTCAGAAAGGCCTATTGACCTATTTTCTTTTTAGACTCTTTCTTTTAATTAAAAGGCCCAAATTTCCTGGGTGTTAATTGAGGATTAGCTTGAGAATTAAGATGCTCTGTGTCACACAGAGAACAAGCCAGTGAAATGATGAGCTATAACCCTCTTCAAATCAGAACATGACCCAACAGAAGGGTCTTCTTGTCCAAGAAATCACCACGCAATGCCCTCATGTCCATAAGAAGGACCAAGATTGGCGAGAGCTTCCTGATACCATGCCCTGGTGGGGGAAGGGTGGTGGATTTGGGGGCCTTTGGGAATTCTCTGGAGCTTCCTCTAATAACGGTGTCTTTCCTCCTTACACCACCTGAAAGGTCCTGATGTTTTCATCCTGACCTTGTTTTCCTATTTTCATTGAGTTGTGGGTGATGGGTTGCATTCGGGGCTTGCTTTGCGTGTCCCACTTCACTGTTGTGGTTGCTCTTTGGGTTGCCCAGGAACTAGTGGGTGTCTGAGCCACACTCAGGGGCCTGGGCTCCCTGAAGAGAGTTCTTCACCTGACTGGAAGCTCTGGCTTCTCCAGAGCCATCTCTTGGGACAAAATTTGTTTGGTGTTCCTCATGCAAGAGCACAATTTTGTTTGGTGTTCCCAATCTAGGCCATGTCTAAGGGATGTTGGGGGACACACAACACAATTCCTCAGGCAGTACCAGCACCTAAGCACTAAGAGGAAACAGGATGCTGTGTTGGGCCAAAGGAAGAAGGTGGTGCATGGAGCTGGGACAATTGGACATCATCTTGGAGGAGTAAAACTCAGGCTTCATCTTCAAGGAGGGGACAAGTTCAGGGGAAGGAGGGCACTGTAGGCTCAACAAGCCAAGGAATGTTGTCCAGTGAGAAAATGAGCCTGTTTGTGCTAAAAACAGTGTCTTTTCCTAAAACCCAGATACTCCCATCTCAGTTCCACCAGCTTTGTGATACCGCATACCCGCTGACCATATATGGCCGTCCAAGAGGGACAAAGAAACAAAGGGACCAAGAGCTATGGGTGGCAATAACCACCACACGGATCAGGAAAAGCCTCAGGGGTGCTGATTTGGAGCCTGGGTCTGCCAGGAGCTTCCGCTGTCTGTGCCCCACCTATGAAACTGGGTCTGTGGCATTGGAATGAAGGAGAATGTTAATGAAGCTCTTGACAGGTAGTCCGTTGGTATGCAGGAGCTAGTGTTAAGGCTTTCTAGGTTGGAATAAAAAACAATTACCTTAAGTAATGGGCCACCAAAAAAATGGCTTTTAAAGCATGAAAACAACAGAAAGTCACAAAATAATGCAACCTGGCCACTCCGGTGGATCCCAGGCGAGCCCTTACCTTGACCCTGAGCTTTACCGGCCATTTGTGTGCTCTGTGAGCTCCTGAGCCCATTTCAGCAGCACCTTCCACTAAAGAAGCTCATGCTTCAAAACGGGTACTGAGGCAAAAGTCCAGGTACAATGGCCCTTCAACCCCAGTGTTGCTTCTAAATCTAGGGCCCAGGGCCCAGGGACCTACAGGGCTTCAGGACCTATAGGGACCTCCAAGGCATTTTCAGCTTGGTTTGCAGAAGCATTTGGCCACTCTGAGGTCCCAGCCTTCCTCTGCTCCTCATGCTCCTCTGTCCTCAACAGCATGGTGGGCTGGCTGCTGTCTGTGGGTCCTCTGGGTGCCGCCAGGGGGTATTGGGGAGAAAGAAGGCTTCTCCAGTAACGGTAGCAGGGGCCCCAAAACACTCAGGCAGCAGTGACCACACGGCGTGCTGAAGGCTTTCACAGGGAGCCCTCCTTACTACCCTCCGAGGTGGAGACTCCTAATAATTATTTGTGTGACTGTTTGCTTCACCCCTCACCCACCCCCCAATATTAAACTGTAAGCTCTGGGTGGTCAGGAGCTCAGTGAGCCTCCGTCCTTAGGTGCCCTTGTATACTGGACCTGGTATACAGCTAGTGCTCAATAACTATTAATTAGAAAAATAAATAGTCTCATTGCATAGGTATGAATGAATGGCAAGTCTTCCTTGAGTCCAAAACCAAGTACAGCTGTCACGCCCCAGGAACTTGAAGCCCTCGCAGATTCCTGTCCCCAACCCTCTATGTCCCAGCAAAACTAAGGTTCCTTCCTCCCTCTGGATCCTTCCTCTCCTGCATATCCCAGCTGACATGCTTCCCCGTGTCGTTGTTCACACGGGCATCTGTTCCCTCCACTGGGTCCGGGAATGCGAGAGGACAGCGGGTGGCACTGGCCACCATCAGGGAGTGCTTGTAAACAACCAGGCTTGTCACTCCCCAGCCTCACCTTCTAACAGAGCCGACCTGTGAGTGGGCTCCAATTCTGATTTGCAACCATGATCATGGAGGACCTGAGTTACGTTTGCCAAACTCTTCCCTAATGGTGGCCTTTGAGAAAGCAGCCAGTCATCCATCATTTGAAAGGGTTCACTCTGTCACCACTGTGGAGAGCACCCTGGAGTGTGGGGACGGGGGCCTGGTGGGGCGGCTCTGGCCTGTGATGGAGCTCACGCTGAGTGGGGAGCATGAGGAGCACCTGCCCAGTCCAGAGAGAGGTCACGATGAGGGCTAGCAGGCTGCCCCGAAGGGGTTTGGCTATTACACGTGCTTGAATTCTTGTGTACCCGGCCGACGTAGCTGGTTGAACTACACAGATGGAAGTTTTATGATGATAAGATCAGTTGTAACTGAGATATTTATGTGACAAAATGACAGATACAAAACTGCAAAACTTGCTTTTATGCCTCTCATCCTTTCAAAGGAAAAAAAATGATTTTTTTTGATGAGATGATGGGTCACTTTGAAAAGAACTTATGATTTCAATTACCTAATACCTGGTGAACTTCTAACATGCGAGATGAAGTCTCTCTATGTTATTAAAAAGACAAACTTTGTTTCCCAAGATTGCGGCAGACAGATGCTTCCTGAAGAATCCTGATTACGACGATCACGCTTTCCCCTGCCCCAAAGAAAGATCCCGACTCTGCCAGGAGGAAGGGGCATCCAGGTGGCTGTATGGCACAGACATCTCCCCAGCCATTCATAAAACACCAGTCCATCCCATCCAGGAGAACCTAAATCCTGCACTGAGTGTGCGTAGAAAGTCTCCAGGATAAAACATAACATTCTCTTGCGGCAGAGCACAGAACATCAAACTGGAAAACAGAGCTGAGGTTTCAGGAGAGTCATGTGGGTAATGGGACTGTGGCCACTGCCAACATCCTTCCTTCAGTCCAGGTGACAACAGAGAATGCAGCATCCCATGGGAGTCTGAGGTCAGCCTTCCTCTCCACACCCGGCCAGTACCACCTTTCCTGTGCTGGTGGGTGTGAAAGTCGGGGCCAAGCCAATGCTGGTGGTGTCTGCAGTGAAACATTAGGAGCTTGACAAATTGACCTTTCTTATTGGCTGAGGTGCCCCTCATTACCCACTTCCAGATCCCAGCCAAGCCCTGGGGCCATAAGCATGTCTCGTGGGCCAGCCACTCTGCAGGCCTGGTCTTCCTTCAGGTTCACAGCAGTTCTCCAAGCGGACGCATTGCTATCCTCATCAGCAGAGGATAAACCAGAGGCCCAGGAGAGAGCAAGTGAGCTCCAACCCTGTCCATCAAGTGAGGCCACATGCATGGAGTCTTTACCGGGACGGGGGGCTCTGAGAAGTATCGCCTTCTCACCTTCTTGCTCAAGGCTGCACCGTCATGATGGGGCTGGTGTTTAAAACCCAGCTTCCCTGTGTCCAAAAGATCCTAGGGAATAGGAGATTAAGGGTAGACGAGGCAGCAGAAGTGTATTTCTCCTTCTGTGGTTGTTCCCTTACCATGCTGTCCCTTCTGGGGAACCCTAGAGGGTCAGAGTTGGGTGGGGCTCATTTCAAGATAGAAAGATGGGTTCCGGGGAGGAGAGGAGTGAGGCAGTCGTGGAGGGGGACTGCAAGCCAAGGCTCCTTGGAATCGCAGGCCAAAGCCTTTCCACTGGGCTCTCTGCTTCCCTAGCACCCAGCCCCTCTCACAGTCTGATTACTGTGGGGTGTTTGCAGGACACTGGCCTTTCCTCGAAGTGTGTCATGTCTCAGGGGAAGATGTGAAAGGTGAGTGTGGATGCATGTGCAAGTCTGTGTGTGTGTGTGTGCTATCAAACCCAAATTAAACTCTTTTACTGTATTTTATCAGATCGATCTTCTGTGCACTCCTCAGCGTTGCCTCATTTAAATAAAACTTCTATTTTTAACAATCCTATAAATAGAAGTCCTTATTGATCAGGGCCACGTGGGCAAGATGCACTTTGGTTATCTCTGAAGCCTGACGGGTTAGCGGGAGGGCTGCCGTTCATTATGTGGCAAGACACAATGCAAGACCTGCTGGTCAAGGCTCTAGACGCAGTGCGCTGAGCCCCAGCAAGCAAGTTCAGCAGAGCCGTTCTCCAGATTCCCATTTGCTCTCAACCTGCCATTTCACAACCCAAAAGGCCCCATGAGAAGGATGGACACTCCCTGGCTCCAGCCATGTCCGTGACATTGGTCTTTCACTGGGGTGGTGAAGGTGTTAGTCTCAGAGCACCACAAAAGCTGGATTGCATTATCCTTGGAGGTGAAGCCAGGGAGAGGTGAGTGGGCTGGTGGTTGTGTCTCTCCTGCTGGAGATGTTGGATTAACCACACTGAAGCAGCAACATCATAAATCCCTACAAAATACCCCCAGTGCCCAGGCCCATCACTTTCAGGCATTGAGTGCTCCGTCCTCTCTCCGACCCAACTGACCTGTTACATCTTCACCTTTCCTGACATATTTTCCTCCACTTGACAGCAGAGGTGGAGGGCGGCTCTGTCTGCCACGTGGCATCAGAAGCTCTAGGATACAACCACAGAGAGGCTCAGGCCTCACCGTGTGCTACCAGGAAATCAGAAGGTGGTCACACCTAGGAAGAGCCATGCTTGCATTTCCACACTCAGACCACCCTGACAACGCTCCCACAGTCACTGACTTCTAGGGACCAAGGCTTCCCACAACCAGGCAACACCACAAAGTGGACAAGCTCTCTTTGGAGTTTGGACATGAGCCCAAGAAAGATGAGACAGTGCTCCCTTCACCTATCTGTCCATTCCCCATGTCCTGTCCCTGGGGGAAATGGACTTGTTCCCCAGACCAACACAAAAACTGCCTCCAAATACAATAACGTACTTCCACAAGTAACATAAATTACCATGTTATAAAGCACATAATGAGTAGGGCACCAACTATATCATGTAGCTGGACTAAATTCACTAAGCTTCATCTGTCCCTCCTTTGGTGTAGTTCCTACAGGCCCAAGATGAAGGGCATGATTCCATGCCTTTCTTGCAGGCCTGGCTCCTTACTGTGTGTGAGCCTAAACACACACACACATACACACACACGTGCACACACTTGGCCACAAGCATCAGTTTACACACACACACACGGCCATAGCAGAAGCACCATTTTACATGCACTTTGCCATCTAACACCAAATCAGAAAAAATAAGCATCAACACACTTCTCTCCAAGGTATCAATGAAGCCTGTAAAAAGTAATCTGTCTGAATACTCAACCTAAAACATAAGCATTGCTGGGTTTCTCCAGGAACAAAGGGTAAAACTTGAGTAGGTATTTGTTCTACCGCCAAGGAATTAACAGGTTCATACTGGTAGGTGTCTGTTGTAGGAAAAAGGAACTATGTATCAAAGGCATAATCATATCTCGTTTAGAGCTGTTTGCTATCTGCAGGCAGAAATGATGGTTTTCCCGTTTCCCTCAGTTCCATGGAACTTGCAGATCTCACTGGGCACAAGTACAGACCAGGGCCTTTGGCACTGAAGACACTATGTGGACAGGACCCCTAAGCTCTCACTGAGGCACACAGCGCTCTCCTCGTTAAGAGTGGTGCTGAACCTGTCATCTTTTATGCTGTAATACAGGTCTTCATAAAGTCTTCTTTACTGTTAAATTTTAATAACTTGGGTTATAGGTAGGATAGAAACAATATAGAAGTGGCATTTAAAAGCAAATCTATTAAATTTTAGGGTACCTGCGTTACATGGTTGGAGACATTACCATTTAGATCCTGTTGGGGGAAATGGCCACCCTATGAGAGAAAGAAAATTGTGTACTTTGGAAAACACAATCTAAGTCTAATATCCTGTGTGAGAAGAAATTCTCTGCTCATTACCAGGAAGATTGTTTTTATCCTACCATAACTAAAGTTATTAAAGTTTGAGAACTGTAAAATACCTGATGAGAAACTGCAGAGGACATGATAACACCTAGAATCTGGACTGGCTTTTGCTGACGATGAGCCATACGTCTCTATTGTGCGGTAACGCTGTGGCCCACACGGCACCCCCTCATGAGTGTGAAATCACTAACTGGTAGAATAGTAAGTGGGTAACCATGGTAACCATGATGCTGTCCAAGGAAGGAAAGCATTCCTGGTCGGATTCAAGGGAGGACTTGATATCTCAGCCAAAACCAGAGCAGTTTGACCCACCTTCTTACACTTGCCCAGGACCGTCTTCTGCCTGCATCTTCTGTGCGGTGGAGACCAGGATGTTCCAGCGAGGACAGAAGCAGGGGCAGCACCTCGCACATGAGGGAAGACAGGGGAAGCATAAGCGGCTGACTGCAAGCACCCAGCCAGTTGGGGGGCAGGTACACCCCCATGGGCCGCCCCAGCCACAGAGCTCATGAGGGTTCAGTAGGAACTCTGGGCATCTGCAAACAGAGACTGAAAAGCCAATATGAGTAACCAAGGAAGGGTTGGCTCTCTGCTTCTTTAGTGGTGGGGTGCTGGAGTTATTAACTGAGCCCTCTGTGCAAAGCCAGGCTGTTGCATCAGGTGCAGCTTGGTGGGACTGTGAGCTAAATGGTCTTCATGACGTTACATAGGATGGGTCACTTTCTACTGAGACATTCATTATCCTCTAAAAGCCCCACTTTAAAGAACCTCCCAGACATTGTTGTAAATCAGTGGTTAGACTTACCTGGGGAGCTTCTTAAAAATATTGACAGCTGAGAGCCACACTTGGAAATTCTTATTTATTCGTTTGGAGGGAGACTTGGGCATTCGTATGTCGTACAGGCTCCCAAGGCTACGCCAAGGAGCTTGGCTGGAGAACCATGAACTTGGAGCGACAGTTCTCAATCTTGCCGCACACTGGGCCCACTGCAGAGCTTTGAAATACCTGATGCCCTGCCCTATGCCCAGGAATTCTGATGCGATTTTTCTGGAGGTGTGGCCTGGTTACTGGGATCTTTTAGGCTCCCGGGAGATTCTAAGGTGCGGTCACAACCAAGAACCACTCAGCCTTAGAGCCTTCCTGAGCCAGTCTCAGCAGGTGGAAAAAAAGCAAAAGAGGGCTTCAGCTGTGTCTTTTGGTGATGCCCACAGAGGTATTACAGTTGCAGGGAGGGAACATCAGCCGGTTGAATGTGGCAACTAGACCTAAGAATCTCTCAGAATCTCTGCATACCCCAGCGTGGTTCAGAGAGAAGGAGAATTGTTTCCCGCACGTGCAGGAAGAGTACAAACGTGCCAAGTGAACTTATATTTCCATACTGCATTTCTTGAAGTCCCAGAGCAAAGACATGGAGTGCCCACATGCTAACTGAACCCCCAGTGGGCACAGGAGCTGAGACAGGGCTGGCTTCCCAGTGGAGGAAGGATGGTGTTAAGGTTGGAAAGGTATGTTGGGACCAGGTGTGAAGGGATACCAGGTAGACGGATCTGGCTGTCTTGCTCTAGGCAGTGGGCGTCTCTGAAGGGTTGGGGGAGCACCTAAGTACCTGACTTTAGGAGATTTGCAGGATGTGATTTAAGGAGACAGTAGAATAGAGAGAAGCTGGCTAGGAGCAGTTGTAACACTTCAAGAAGGAGGTGAAATTTGCCATCTTTTTTTTTTTTTCCTTATAAAAACCAAGAACGTCCACTCAGAATTCCTTCAGGGTCTATGATCTCTCACAGGTCTCTCTTGGTATGAATGACAGAAATGAGCTCAGACAAAGGGGTTGCAAACTAGGCTGTAGAGAAGGCATCCAGGAATGGTGGACCCTACAGCAGAGTACATTTGGTGAGAGGTATTCCAATTCAGAAATGTGAAAACACTGTGTGAGCAAGACACTATATCTCCCTGGGTATTGTTTGTGCTCTAACTTAGAATGTGGGTGTTGGATTGAATTGGGGTGCCACCCCAATTCTCTTGCAGTCCCTCCTTCTCCTTAATAGGAGGCACCATCCTTCTACTCTTTCATTCCTTCCATCTTGTTCTCTCTAGTCTTCACTGGGGGGAGGGGCTGGGGGGGAACCTGCATGAGGTGATGGTGCATAGATGGGATAAAGTGGATGGATGGCCAACACCCTCCATGTGCTAATGGCTGTGGGTGGTCTGGGCACCAGCCAGCTTGTGACCAGCCTGGTAAGACTGCCCCGTGTTCTACCCCCAGGAAAAAGTGCAGGCACCCCCTACTACCAACCCCTCCTCAGTCCCCTCTCTACTCATTACCAGCATGCAATTACTCACAGCTCCATGTCTGAGAGGGAGTGGGGAGGGGAAATGGCTTTATTAGCAAAGTATTGAAGATTGACTTGCATCACTTTCCTTTAATTATGTAAGAACGTTGTACAAATCATTAGGTAAAAATCTGATGTAACTCTTCTTTCAATTAAACACAATGATGGAAGCAAAGTCTGTATTAGCGTGCAAATCCCCCCAGAGAGTATCCTCTCTGCAGACTGGAATGTCTATTAGCTTTCTGCCAAAATAAAGGTCACCAGACGGGAGCTTCCCCCACCCAAGTCTTACTTCCTTGAACATGCAGTGTAATCAGGCGAGATGTGTCACACTCGGGAAACCAATGGCGCAATTATATTGAATATACCCAGAGAATTGCAACCTGGTCCCCTACTCTGCCAAGGTGCTGGGACCTGGCTCAGGAGACAGATGTCTGATTCAAAGGACTCCCAAATTCACAGAGTTCATCCTTCCTATAGTCCTGATTTAAGGAAAAGACATATAATCCCAGTGCCTCATCTGAGTACCGGAAGCTTCCTATGAAAAGTATAATCAGCAAAGAATTCATAGAGAGTATGAATCTTGATCCACTAACTCATGAGTGCAAGAAAGCAACCTTCTTCATTTTCCTACAACTGAAAGTCTAATTTGAGTTTTCATTCTGTTATGTGGCAAATTAATCTCAGATAATTCAAAGCTCTTGCCTGGGATTGGCCTAAATTCCAGAAAATTATACAGAGAGAAATGCTTAGGGGAAGCAAAGGTCTAGACTTTGGTCTTCACTCCAGGCTGCCATCCACCAAACAGACATAGTCCTGATTGATCGTTGGTTACCCATCTAGACTGGTCACAGCTCACAGCCTCCAGCTCATGTGCACAGGAAATAGGATCCAGGACATGTTGAAAGATGTCTTAACTTAGCCAGCCCAGCATCTACCGTCCTTACTTCTAGTAACACCTCATTGATTTTCTTTTGGGGAAACTACCCATTCTCACCTGTCATGTCAGATGATTTGGATGGGACTGAATCCACCGCATTTCAGCTCTAGGAGGGAAGATATGACTTCATTAACCTCCCCATTTCACTACCCTCACCAACCTGAACGGTTTGGAGAAGAACCCTCCAGAATTGTCCACTGAGGGTCTTCCTCTAGGAATTTGGCTGGAATTGCTGGGGAAGAATCACTATGTTCTGGGGAGCTTACAAAGCTAGGGATTGCTGGAGGCAATTCTTGGGAGACGTTGCATGAGGAACAACACGATACGGAACACCAAGGAGCTGAGGGATGGAAAGACGTGGGTGGGGGGTGTCTGGTGACGTTGTTGAGCTCCTGGTTCAGCAATGCCTGGAGCCATCTGTACCCTATACTTTTCAGTCAAACAGAATGGTAATTTCCCTCACCCGTTTAGGCAATTTGAACTGGGTTTCTGTCACGGGAAGCCTTAAAAATCTGAGTAGAACACCGTAGATCTAAAAGTACAAATAATTCTAGCTCAAGAGAACTAAGTTCAGGGCAGACCCAGGTGTAGTGGGATTTGAAGCTTGCACAATTTTAGAAAACTTCTTTGGGAAAAAGAAAAATATATTACAGATACATAAATAGGCACAGGGTCTTTTTATAATAGGAAGGGAGTCATGCAAATAAGGGTTGTGAAATTTATGTTTCCCTGGTAAATGGGAGGCCCAGGGACTGGTCTCTACTCTCCCTATTGTAAAAGCACTTAAAATCTTTAGGTCTGTTTCATCATCTAAACCAAAAGGGCCAAGGGGCGCCTGGGTGGCTCAGTCTGTTAAGTGTCTGCCTTCAGCTCAGGACATGACCCCAGGGTCCTGGAACTCAACCCCACATGTGGCTCCCTGCTCATCAAGGAGTCTCCTCCTCCCTCTCCCATTGCTCTTCCTCCCAACCCCCACACATGCACTCTCTTTCTCTCTCTCTCTCAAATAAATAAATAAAAACTTTAAAAATTTTTTAACTGAAAATAAAGCAAAAGGATCAATCTAAGTAAAATTTCATCCAGCTCAAAAACACCATGTGTTCATAATCTTCACTGAAGAAATGACATCAGTTAAAATTGTTGTTGTTGTTGTTGTTGTTTTTCATCATTTGCTTGGATGAAAATGAAAATCTCTCTGTCTGTGTAAGACCTGCCTGGGCATTCTGATGGGTCTGGACCGCTAACTCACTCTTCCATAACAGCCTCTGCAGCCCACTCCACTGCTCTGTTAATACCAACCTAGAAGCCATTTGCTTCTGCCATCTTGGTAGGCCCAGGGCTGTGAGGGAAAGGGAGGAGGCCCGTCTTGGGAGAATAATACCAAGCTATTGTACTCTCTTAGGAAGTGTTTCTTGCTCAGCTGTCTGGGCAGAGAAGCTTTCTTAAAGAATGTTTTCATACAAAATTTCTAAAATGCTGAAAATACAATAAGATTAACGGCCCCTGGAGGCTATGGCTTAAATATTTTATCTTCTTGGATATCAGTTACACTGCACTTTCCTCCAAGGATCTAAAGTCTTTTAAATATAGCATCTAATTAATCCTCCTGTCATCTGTGGATGGAGCAGCATCATTACCCCGATTTCACAGGTGAGGACACAGAAACTATGGGACGGGTATTACTAGTAGAAACAGCCCGATTCCCGTCAGTGGAGACCCTAGCCACACCAGTCGTGGACTGCCCAGTGGAGACATGTTCTGCAGTACCCATTCAGAAGACGCTACTTCTGGTCCGTACACTGCATGGCATTCAGACTACCATAGTCCCCAAAAAGATATTGAGGAACATTGGGGACATCTGTGCCCCAGAGGCACAGACAAGGTCTGAGAGAGCCAATGACTGACCTCACCAAGAGGTGGCAAGTTCAGGATCCAGATGGCCACATCTCTCACAGAGCTCCCAATCTTTCACAAAACACAGGTTATTTAAAAACAACCCCTTTATTCATATAGCCATTGGACTAAAATGGTGTTTCCCCACCCCAAATAATGAGAAAATAATGCAGATTACCATTAGCGTCAGCTTACTATGTGCCTCCCACAGACCAGGCAGCATACCACTCAGTGGCCACACAGGATCCCTCACCCCCAGCCCTGAAATGTACACACCACCATCTCACTGTTTCGAAGCAGAGGCAGAGGCTCCATGAGCTTAGACTGGTTCTAACCAGGGAGCTGGTGGACAGCAGGACTGGGATTCTCTCCATGGCCATTGTCCTTCTGCTCTTCTGTTTAATCTTCCAATCATTTGGATGACTTAGATCCAGCATTAAGCAATATGGCCCATCACGTCTGGCGACTTGTGCCACAAACACACAGAAGGAAGCTCAGGAAGGAGACATTTCCACTGATGACAAGGACTTCATTGTAGCCTCCCCATTGCCACTGCAGGTGGGAGGGCTGGGACACGGGGATTTAAGAGGCAGCAGTTGAATGGCAGAAATGACCCAAAGAAATCCTTCAAAGAAAGGTGGGGCGTCATCGTCAAAACTCAAAATTGTTCAGCCTTAATACCTCTGGTCCTGCCTCCTTTCTGAATCCAGAGCACCAACTCCAGAGCCAAGGTCCAAAGGATGTCCCCAAACATCAGCTCCAAAAGATTCTCACTTTTGAGTGTATGACAGTGCTTCTAGAGAGAGAAATATAACAGAGATGAAGGGGAGGAGAGAGATTAGAAAAGGAAAAGAGATAGGCATGAGGGAGAAGGCAATATAAATGGATAGATGGATGGATGGATGGATGGGTGGATGATGCATAGATAATAGATTGATAGATAACAGATGATAGGCAAGAAAGAATGAACAAAAGAATGAGGGAAAGGAAGAAAAGAAAGGAAGGAAAGAAGGAAGGAAAGGAAGGAAGGGAAGAATAAAAAGAAAGAGGGAAGGAAAACGAACATGGTGAGCTTATGTCACAGAAAGAGGAAGAGCAACAAAGACAGAAATTAAAGCCACCAAGCAGTGGCAGGAGGAATAGAGAGGGAAGGGGAAAGGCAGAAAGGGATACCAGGGAAAAAGAACAGGAGACGGGGACCCTGGAAGAGAAAACCCATCACGGAGACAGGAGCCTGTGACCCGAGTTGTAAAATGACAAGGATCGAGTGAGCAGTTTTTAATACAGATAATATTGTCCGTGTAGTCTATAAATATAAAATTAAATGCTGACCTCTCTGGTCCATGTCAAAAGTCCAAGCCAGTGTCAGCACATATTGTTTTTATTTGTTTCAAGAGAAAATAGATCAACAACATTAACCTCCCAATGAACAGAGAATTGAATGAATTAAAAAGCAGAGCCATAAATCGCGCTGGTTTTATTGGCACCGTGATAAACATGCCCCAGGCTTCTCGGGGAGTGGGGTCTGGGATATTCTCAACACCCCACAGCCTCTTCGCCACCAAGAAAGGAAAAGAGATATTAAGGCCGGGGCCCTGTTCTCCCACCTCCACCACCACTATCCATCACCATATGACAAAGACTCCAGCACACGTTTCGAGAAATATTGGAAGGGAGGAGAACCCGGGAACAGAGCAATTTGGAGAGGCCCTCAGGGATTGGGGGTGCCCAGTGGCCCCCCAGCCAGCTGCATTTGACAGAGGAGCTGTCAGGGGAGAGGGGAGTCGTGCCCAGGACTTTCAGAGCACACCTGGAAGGCGGGGGCCCCATCCAGGGCGCTCAGGCCAGCCCCCAACCCACGGTCCAGGCTCCAGCTCTCTGCGGGCCAGCTGCTTACTCATGGCAAGAGCTGCTTGCCAACCAGGGAGATGCATTTTTATTTCCAGCTCAGGAATTCACACCATAACACGGGCAGTTGCTAAATAAAGCACCCTTCCTTTGACAGAGCCCATTTCATGTGAACCTTCAGCACCAGCTTCCTGATGAATCTGAACAATTCTTAATTGTAGAGCTGAGCTGAGCTCAGGCGCTTGCAGATGGGGGACAGAATACTCAAGGGAGCCATGCTCTCCGCCTTGCCAGTGTGGCCCCAGGAAGCCACGCACAGAATTCCCAGAGGCTCAGAGCTTCCCGCTGTCCCTTTCCCTCTTCCTTTATTAACTTTCTCTCACAGGGCTCTAATTCTGGAGGTTGAGAGGCAGGCAGAGCGGAGATGGAATAAATTCTCTAACATCTCTGCTAGACTTTTTGATAATCCCTTAGCTGCCACCCACCAGTTGAAAAGGGGAGGACCTCTTGATTTGGGGAGAAGAATCTTCTAGAAAGAAAGGACATAAAAAGCAACACAAATCAGACCGAAAATAACTTTCATTTATAAACAAAAGAGATGTTATATATTTATAAACCAGAAGTAAACAAATGGACTAGATCATTAAACTCAAAAATAATTACCCTTTGGAGCAAATTTACAAAGCCATACGGATTCTTCAGCTCTTAAAATATTTTCGGAGAAGTGATTATTTTATAAAGCTATCATGTGCTATATTCAATTTCTACTGATTTAATCACAGATTCTTTAAGTCTGTCACGGATGGTGACAAAACCCAGTCAGATGGACCTCGGAGTTCATGGGGCTCACGGACGGAAGTTTTTGAACCAGTTAAGACTACGTTAACTTAACGAGATCAGAAAACATCCTCCCTGACCACACGAGGGGACCTGGATATGTGCTTTGTTCTCAGCCTCTCAAGTTAGGATTTTGTCCTTTATCGTAAAAACAGTAAGAATAATGGCCAGCATGGTGGGCTTCTCTTATATAAATTCATTTCGTTTCCACAACACCCCAGTCAGGCAAAGTACCAGTGGTATGTCCAGGAAACTGAGGCACAGAGAGGCCAGACACGTGCCCAAGGTCACCTGATAAATGGCAGAGACAGGGTCTCAGCCAGGTCATCAATAGAGACTCCGTTCTTCGTCATTCTACCATATTCTTGTTCCATTCCAGGCGCTACCTGGCAGCAAGCCAAGCCTCACATCGTGTCATCTTAAGGGCACATTGGATCTCGAAGAGATGTGTGTACCCCCCATGTTCAAGGTAGCATTATTCACAACATTCAAGGTATGGAAACAACCTAAGTGGATTAAAAACGTGAGATAGATATATATGTGGCATTAGGCTAAGCGAAATAAGCCAGAGAAACAAAAATACTGTGTGGTATCATTTATACGTGAAAACTTCTTTTTTTTTTAATGCTCCATCTTTTATTTTTATTTTAAAGATTTTATTTATTTATTTGAGAGAAAGCGAAAGAGAGAAAGATCATAGAAGGAGAGGCAGAGGAAGAAGCAGGCTCCCCGCTGAGCAGGGAAGCAGATGCGGGGCCAGACTCCAGGACCTGAGTTCATGACCTGAGCTGAAGGCAGATGCTTAACCAACTGAGCTACCCACCCTATCCCTAAAATCTTTAAAACACTAACAACAACGACAACAAAGTTAAACTCGTAGGAACAGATAGAATGATGGCTGGCAGGGCCTGGGGTGGGGGAAGTGGGGAGATGTTGGCCAAGGGTACAAACATTCAGTTCTAATATGAATAAGATCTGGGGATGTAACGTACAAGGTGACTATAGTTAATAACACTGTGTTGTATACTTGACATTTGCTAAGAGAGTAGGTCTTAAGTGTTCTCACCACACACACACACATACACACACATACACACACAGATGGGAGGTAGTAGATATGTTAATTAACTTGATTGTGGTAATCATTTCACAATGTATACATATACCAAATTGTCTCATTGTACAGTTTAAATATACATAATTTTATTTGTCAGTTACACTACAATAAAGCTGGGAGAAAAAAAGGCCACATTTGTCCTTCACAGTTCACTCACGGCGTGGATTTCCTCGGCCTGAGTGAACAAGACCGCAGTGTGGTTTGTGTGAGCCATCAGAGCTTGGCTGACCCTGACCCTCAGGACCTCAGTCCCCTGAGACTCCCCCGCCCCTGTCTCTGGGTGTCCCCTGCTGAGGTCTCACAGGAGCTCACATACTTGTCAGATCAGGAAGGTCAGTCCTGGGCAGCCTCCATCCACACCTCCACAGCGACCCTGGGGTCAGTGGTGCCGGACTCCAGGGACATTGGGAAAAAGCCCCACTCCCCAGCTTACTCTTCAGTGTTCCTCAGGAGGCAAGTCCTGGGGCTTGTCCCCATAGCCTCACCTCCTCAGGGCATGGGGCAGAAAAGAGGAACACCTCTCTGTCCCAAGAATCCCCTCCTTGGTATTCCCAGCATCCACCTGAGTCAAGCATGTTCCTATAAATCTACCCATCTGTTTATCAGACTTGCTCAAGTATGGGCAACATCTACTATTGACACATAAAGCAGGCTTATACAAGGAAATGTAATTTTTATTTTAATATCACCACAAAACAACTACAAATCTCAGTGATCTGGTTTCTCCACTTCCATTGGTTCAGTTGATCAAGATGCGTTGGAGAGCTTGGCTCTGGTCAGCTGGGCAGAACGTATCACCCACCATGGCCCGGGGCTTTTAAGGCTAGCCGCCAATTCCTCTGCCCTACCCATCTGCTGCTGTGAGATCTAAGGAAAGCTGCTCAGCTTCTGTGAGCCTGTTTCCTCTTCTGTAAAAATGGGAATTCCTAAAACACCAGCCTCACAGGGCTCATATGTGGCCACATGAAGCATCAGGCCAAGCACCTGGCACAGAGAAGATGCCCCGTAAAAGTAATGAAAAAGGAGACAAGATCAGGGGCTGCAATTCCGGTCATCCTGGAGCCCTTTGCAAGGGTCAGGATGAACAAGAGTCAGAACAGAGTCAGCTCTGGCCCAGATCCTGTGAAACGTGGTGATTCTGGGGGCTTCTCTTGAAAATAATTCTGTTCTCCTTCTACCAGGTCCAGTTAAGCTGGACCGTCTGAGGACGTGGCTCGCTAGTGGCAGATTCTCCGGTGTGCCACATCCCTTCCAAGCCTGAGCACATGTACCCTAGTCAGGGCTCTGAAGTGAAATAAATTCACCCTTGTCTGACCTGATGCCCACCCCGTCTCCTCACCCTGAAGGATGCCTTTCGATGAGGGCTCAGATATGGCCAATATGAAGGAAGAGATTGGTGACCAGGACACACACCATGTTAGACCCAAGCAACACCCATTCCACCCTCACTAGATCTAGAAATAATTTCTGTGCATTTCCCTGCCTCTTAGAAAGAGATATTTCTACTTCAGTTAAAGTACAGCCAAGCTAATCGCCAACGGATGGACTCAGACCTTTAAGATTCTGGTTGGTTTAATCCAGGAAAAACAAGTAATTTTCTTTGGGGGTAAATGTTGAAAAGAATTTCAGAAAAGTGGCTGTGTTGGCTCAAACCCACTCCACTTCCCAGGCCGTGAATGTCCCTGCGTCTATTTGTGTAGACGATTTTCCATTTAGGAAGCAGAGGTCTCGTCTCGTCTATGGCGATTTGGATGGATTGGCGAGTCGACAATGATGAGGTTCATTAATTCAGGTGGTGTAGACACTCCAACTGGGTAATTCGAGATGAAAAGATGGAGTTCAGCACGTGTGAGAAATAAAAGTATTAATCTCCTTTATCACTCTGTTTTATATAGAACTTTTATTAACATGTGCTAGAGAAGGAGGGGCAGAGGATAAAACATCCACATGTCAGCTGCTTTCTAAGGGAGACTGGCAGGGGGCTGGCCCGTAGATCTTCAGAGAATGATGTTGAGTTATTACCCACCATTAGGAGGGAGTGTTCATTTCTCATTTGTCTGGGATAGAAAAGCTCCTTCCATAATATTGAGAGCTAATAGCTCCACAAAGAGTAGAGTTTGGGTTCCTAAATTACCAGGGTTGGCGAGATACCAAGCTGAAACTCACGTAACTTCCCATTTCTCACCTTCCACTTAAGGGCAAACGCTGCCATACCCACATCAGACATCTTTGGTGGGCAAGGGGGAGACAGATAGCCAGACATTCTAGAAGCTGAGAAGTATCCTCTAGCCCTCAAATGGATCTATTTTGCTAAATTTTAAGGTTTATCCAGAGGCTTGACCTCATGTGAATTCAGCCTAACATATTCACCCTCATTTCTAAAATGTTTCTGACTAACTTCCAAACTAACAGAAGGTTTCATGCCCCCAAAGGAAGGGGCTCATTTTGAAACTGATCACTTCCCTCTGACTCTGTAGGAGGCTGAGGCAGGTGCATTTTTTTTTTTTTTTTTTTTTTGCCACCCTGTGGACATCTGTCTTCTTCCTGGCCTTGTGGGCATCCAACATCCCCACCAGTGGGGTCACACCTCCTAAAGGCAGACAGGAGGTGACCTGTTCAGGTATTGATCGATTCTTACTCACATCTAACCTCTCACCTCCTCTCGGAGCATGATGGCCACAGCCAACATCTGATATTCACATGTGGAAATACACTAGAATATAAAAAATCTGCATCCATGACAACATGGGCTATGATCTCACTTAACGCCTCACACCGAGCAGAGGGCAGCTACCGACGAGCTGGAAGGATGTGAGCGGGGGATGCTGGAGCAGCACGGCCTGCTGGACAGTCCTCCAGACAGGAGGCTCTGTCACCAGGGCCTGTGCCCACTGACAACCTATGCTATCTGGGGTTGGCAACGCAAGAGGGAGCCCTGGCCATAAAGGTAATCACCATTTGCTAAGTGTGTCCAAGAACCACACTATGGGCTCTGCATGTACCTTCCCACATGACCTCCTAGTTGTACGCATGACACAGGACTGGGGGCCCATAACCAATGGCTCAGGAGGAGCCCCTGCTGGGAACCAGACTGCCATGCTGGGAAAGAGCCCTTTACAACCTCAAAGCCCCTTTTTATTTCCCGCTACAATTCCTCCATGCAGCCCTGAGAAGCTGGCAGGGAAGGATCAACCCATTTCTTTCTTTTTTTTTTTTTTTTAAAGATTGTATTTATTTATTTGACAGAGATCACAGGTAGGCAGAGAGGCGAGCAGAGAGAGGGGGGAACAGGCTCCCCACTGAGCAGAGAGCCTGATGTGGGGCTCGATTCCAGGACCCTGGGATCATGACCCGAGCCGAAGGCAGAGGCTTTAACCCACTGAGCCACCCAGGTGCCCCAGGATCAACCCATTTCTGATGACAAAGTGGAATCCAGAGGTTATGTCACCCACCTAAGCCCTCACCAAAACACTCAGAGTGTTTGACTTTGCACATAGCCAAAAAGTAAAGGAATGGAAAGTTGTGGTTGATAAATTATGGCACACTTTAAATATTTACTTTTTACAAGTTAATGTCTTCAACAACAACAACAACAAAATCAATGTAATGTTACTGTGATAATTACAGGGTTTATTATACCATGAATTGCGAGTATGTCATAGTGTGAGCTGGTGACAGGCCACCGTTTAAAGTCTGCGAGATGATCCTGCCAACCTCCAGGTGTCACTGTGCAAGGCTCACCTGGAGGTCAATTTAGGGCTTGGTGGGTCAGGTTCTTTTTCAATGTAGCACCGGGTCTGCCTCCCCTGACTCCCAGGCATGTGGGGTTTTGGCCATCCCAGGGCCATTCAGTGACCAACTGTCCAAACAGACAATTACATGCCTGGGCGGTGTCTGTGGGAGGGGCCATCTCTCCACCCGCAGACCATCCATCCGGTGCAGAAAGGTCATCCTACGTAGTTGAACAGTCACGGCTTACTCCAGAGACACAAGCATTAATTGTAGGCATAGGAGTAACAGTGTGTAACGCATCCTGGGGTGCCTCCAGACCAAAGGTGTCTTTAAACACAAGCCAGTCACATGAGTTTCCACTACTCAATGTGCAGGAACGCTCTTGGAGGATGGACGTGCTCTGTCATTGCTCTTCACACTCCAGAAGGTGACCTATGGGATAGCTGCATTCAGAATGTTCATGATGGTCATGGCAAGAAACCTCAAGAAGCCTTGGAGAATGTGAGCAAGTTGCCATTCTAGGATTCCTGCGGGGCAGACTGCAAAGTGCTGCTCTGGCACTTACTGGGAGTGGGGCCCGAGTGCGAGAGAGACCTGCAAGTCATCTGGCCTGTCCACCACCCATCTTTATCTTTTGTGGTCACACAGTACATATGTGGTTCTCAGCAAAACATCTCTATCCTTTTCTTGGCTCTGTTTTGGATGAGTGGCCTCCACTCCAGGCTTGAGGGGAGCCATTGAGACCAATAGGGTGCAACCCCAAGTCACAAGTGCAAGGAGTGTTCTCTGATCCCAGAACTTTTCTGTAGCGCCCTGTTCTCAGTCTACAGTCCCACAGGAGTAAGACTGCTAATTTATACTAAAGTGTTAATGACTGAAGACTGAAGATGAAGTTACACACCTCAGAGAGCATTTGATAGTTATGGAGTATTGGAGAGTCATGAATTCTATTGTCAGATCCTGTCCCAGCTTCCTCTCTTAATGACTTGAGCAGAGTAAGTCATTAAGCCGCTTTTGGGAATAGTCTACTCCTCTATAAAATGAGGTTGGTAAAAATCTACCTCTGTTATCCTTCTGTGATTTAGACGATTATAAATAGATCAGCATAGGACACCCAAGAAAGGGCCAGCACATCATTGGGTGGGGGAATGGATGGGGAGGAGGCCTTCATACATTCATGAGCACCTGGTATGTGCAATAATCTGTGCAGACCCTGCACCCGTCAGGCTCACGCAGGATTCCCACCAGGGTCAAGGCCCAGTGCTCCTTCCCTGCATGATAGTTAGATGCGTCTCTCACCTCTGGAAGTCTCTTGATCATTTGGTTCAGTGGAGAGAACTAGCACATGAGCCAGCACCTGGAAAGCGAGGGAGGTCCTGAAGGCAAAGTGGCAGTGGGGGCAACAGGCTTAGGGGAACTAGGACAGAGCAGGTGTATGGAGGCCTGCTGGTCACCTGCTTCCGCCTGCAGTTCCAGGATGACCCTGGTCATTGCATTTCTTTCTTGGGCTCACCTTCCCCTCACATGGCTGCAATGAGGATCCTGAGGTGGCATCAGAAATTGAATAGATCTTGCCACAGTTAGATCAGAGTGGCTAGAGACCTTGACTGCCACACGTGGAAACCCACCATTGTCATACTTGACCCACAAGGGTGGTTCTGAGTGATTCATTCATGAGCATTTGGTGTTAATTCAGGAGTTTGCTGTAATGCGGGAGTTGGGGAGAGGGGTAATCCACTCAGGTACACTTGGGGAAATTCTCCAGAGCGAACAAAATCACTTCTGTCAGCCAGGTCATGGGTCTGAAGCAGAACTAGGGGAGAAAGAGGAGACCACCTTTCCCTGCATTTAACCCTTCTTTTGGGTTTCACAGAGGGACACATATTATACATTATGAGGCCCACATAGAAACAGGCACGTATGCAAAGATACGCACACATTTTTCACACAAACACATATGAACATATGAACATCTATATGCAGGTGTATGCAACTCACTTTCCCCCAGGCTTCTGGAGGGCCTGCTCTTGTAAATAAAATAGGCCTGAGTGTTCTCATTCATGCCCAGACTGGACTTTTCCTCCTACCCAGGATCTGGGCATCTCACATCAAGCCTGTCTTTTACTTCCAACACCAATCTACAGCTTCAGGCTTTCCTGAAATAGTGGGTATATATCTGTGCTTGCTGCATAAAAGACTACCCCCAAAATATTGCAGCTTCAACAAACAGCTGGCTCACCATTCTGTGAGTGAGCAGTGCATTCTGGGCTCAGCTGGACAGTTCTTCTGGACTTGGTGAGACTTATGCATGCGTCCATACTCAGCTGCTAGGTGGTCTGGAGGTGGACTGTGCTAAGCTCACCGCCACAGGGTGGCATGTCTTACTCCCCCTGGCCTTGGGTCCTCTAGCAGGTTGGCCTGGGCTTGTTGCTATGGGGTTCCCAGGCTTCTCAGAAAAACAGAACAGGGACATTCAAAGCTTCTTGTGGCCTGGGTTCAGAAACGTAGGATGTTAGCTTTGCTTCTGCCTTATTGTGTGGCCAAAGCAAGTCACGTGGCTGGCTCAGATTCCAGAGGTGGAGAAACGGACGCCACCTCTTGATGGAAAGAATGGCAACGTTGTGTTGCCGAGACAGAGAAAAGGCAATATTTATGGCCTTTTTTTTTTTTTTTCCAAACAATTAATCATGCGATATGGAGCAAAGGGCCCCAGCAAAGATCGGGTCTGGAGCGCTACAGAGAGTCCCAACTGAGCAGGGCAGGCCAGGCTTTCCCACGTCGCTACCCCATGCCCTCCACCCCTTTGTTGCTACAGTAACCCTGCTGTTTCCCCAAAACATGAGAAAACCATTTTGCTCTGTTGCGTTTCTCACTGACAGTTGAGAATACTTTTTTACCCATTTATGGGTGCAAATTAATGAGATGACAACAGACTGAAACCAATGACAACTGCTAATCTGTAAGCAAAAACAAGGGATGAGGAGCCGAGAGCAGTGCAGCTGTTTTATTTTAATTGAGGAATGATTTTATGTTAGAAACACTCAATATTCACAGCAAATTAAAAATAATGAAGTGAATTGATACCAATGATACTTTTTTTTTTTTTTTTTGCTTACTATCCCTTTGTAAATCTATTTCCTCACACAAATTGACAGGCCTAATTGATACATACGCTATTATTCCTCATTAGTAGGCTGAATAAAATAATTCTTGATTAAATTTATTGCAATTTACCAATCCAGCATAATGTTTGCAAGCTATAAAAGTCAATCAACAGGAAACCAGGGGGAAGCCAATGACATTATTATATTTTATATAACACAAAAGTGGTCTCCCCGTACCGCCAAAGGGAAGGCCACCAGGAGACCCCCAAACGGGTGACACACCATGAAGAGGGGCCTCCGACCCCATGCTGCTTTTCCTAGACATCAGCAAGAGCTCTAAGAGTCCTTCTCCCCATGCGGCTGGCTTGGGCTCAAGCCATCCCTGCTCTCCTGGCCTGTGCCCATCTTCAGGCAGGCCTCCAGCTGCTAGTGATGAAGAGCCACAGTGACCTCCACGGCCTTGGGGCTGGCAATGAAACCTGTCACCCATGCCCATCTCCCCCCAGCCAGGTATCAGAAGGGAGGCTGGCTAGAGAGAGGATGAGCAAATGAAGCCATAACATGGTCCCCAAGAGCCTGTCTGCCTCCAGCCTCCCATCCCCTTGGCACATAAGTCAGAGGAGGTCCTGAGCCCAATAGTCCTCCAGAGAAGAAAGATCTGCATGGTATCTGCCATCCCAAGGTCTCAGATGTCACACGTTGGCAGCATTAAATGCTATATTTAGTGCCATGATTATGTTCCTTTTGGGTCAATGGGATTTAAAAGAAGAAGAAGGAGGAGGAGGAGAAGGAGAAGAAGGAGGAGGAGAAGGTGAAGAAGAAGAAGGAGAAGGGGGAGGAGGGGGGGAAGGGGGGGGGAAGGGGAGGGGAAGAGGAGGAGGAAGAAGAAGAGGGGGAGGGGGAGGGAAGGAGGAGAAGAAGAGGAAGAAGGAGGAGGAGGGGGAGGAAGAGAAGGAGGAGAAAAAAGAGAAGGAGAAGAGGAAGAGGAAGAAGAAGAAGGAGGAGAAGGAGAAGAATTAGAATTCATTGCCAGTCTTTGGAAACCTGGAGACTGTACATAAATCCCTGGTGTCCTGGTTTCCCAAGAAAGGTAGGAACATCTGGCCACACAGGCTGCCTTTCTGTTATGGAACTGAGTCAAAACTGCCCCGCCATGGGTGAATGTGTGCTTTCTGCCCCCCGCATTGTCTTACCATCTGCTCCTTTGTTGCTGTTACCTGCCTCGCCCTGAAGGTGTCTATGTTTGTGACTTTTGTAGGGTGGTCTTTGAGTGCTTGGGGATCTACCCTCCAAAATTCTTGTGCAGTCTCAAGGTGGCTGCACACTCTGGATGAGGCTGAATTAGTGGGCCATACCCCAGGCACTGAGGTTCGTCCACAGCATGTCCCCACTGGTCCTTCTCCATCCCGTGCCTGATACCCCATACTATGCTAGACCCTAACCTTCCCTCCATGCTGCCCAATCCTCCGTAGCCCCCTCCACCCTCTGTAAACACTCCCCTAATGTGTCCCAATCCCCAGGGTCCTGCTTGCCAAGCGATGAGCTATGAATATCCACTCTTTCCTAGGGTCATGATGATGGAAAGTGTCTTCCGGACCTTCCCTCTCCTTCAGCAGTGTTCTAAGAGCAGTAGAGACAAGGTTGGTTATTCTGACCAGACGGACCTTCACTGAACCTTTCCAATCAGACACATCGCATCAGACAGAATTCCTGGAAGGTGCTCAGTAAATGGCTATGGACCTTGGTCCTATGACTACCTCCCTGATCATTCCTGTCACTTCCTTATTGTTCCCAGTAGCAATAAGGTGTCCTCTGGGAGGTTCTAGAGCAGATTCAAAGGCATCTCAAGGTCCCAGCTCTTATGGTTCTGGGATTCTGGGGGTCTGCAAGACATGGAGGAGCAGCAAACATCTCAGTGGGGGAACCATGGATGAGGCAGGACTGGTAAGAAAGAAGAGAAGAGAGAAGAGCTCCCAGACCCAGGATACCATGTGCATAACCAAACATAATAAGACACAGTGAGACAAGGTCTCAGGGCAAGGAAAATCGCTCTCCTGGGAATCCCCTGGGATGAGGCTGGAAGCATGCCATCTTCTCCACAAGGACCTCATATGTTGCTGGGAGTTGTGCACATGCATGGGCCCAGTAGCTCTGGTCCAAATCTCTTGATGCTCCAATACTGAGATTCCAACTTCCAACAGACCCTTCCATCAGAACACATACAAAGCACCTCACCACTTCCCCTCTGCCTCTTCTTCCTAGTCCTCCAGCCACAGAAGGCTCAACCATATATACTCAAACTGCAAACCTGGGAGACACCCCACCTTCCTTCTGTATGTTACTACCATTCCTGTGCCATATCCCAGCTTTCATAATGCCCTCACTCTTTCCTGGACTAGTCTCCCTCTCTCATCCCCATGCCATTGACTTAGTTCAGGCCACCAACATGCCCCTGCATACAGGAGACTACATCTGTCTTACTCACCCTCATGGCCTCACCACCCCACACAACACTTGACACACAATAATAGAAACAGCAAGACTAACAATAGCATGGTTCCTTATATCAGATACTTACGTGCCGACTCTCATGTAAATGTCTGGTGGGCATAATCTCACATGATAATTCTCTGGTGTGATACCATTTTCCTCCTTATTTACAAGTGAGGAGAATGAGAGTCAGTGGAACTGTGCCCAAGGTCCCACGGCTGGTATGTCCCAGAGCCAGGATTGCAAAGTAGGTCCACTCCCCCTGTCCCCAGAGCCTGGTCTCTGCAGCCACAGGTTGCACTGCCTCTAGGGGAGCTCAGTGGTTCATTAAGCGGATGTTTCACTGTGACTCTGCTCAACCTCTTTGCCCCCAGCAGGGTTCCTTCCACATCACTGCCCATGCTGAAGCCAGAAAACCATCAATGTTCCCCAACTTCTAAGCTTGGCTTAAAAGAGCCAGCCCCTTTCTCCCACCCCATGCTCACTTCTTCACTCTTCCATCTGCCACACCGATCTCCTCTCATGTTCCCGGAACAGTGGTCCCGCTCTCTCTGGCACATGCCCGCCCCTCTGCCCAGGACGCCTCCTTCCCCGGCTCCACCAGACCTGGAGCTCTCAGTCTGGACGCTGCTTCCTCCTGCCCCATTCTGCCAGCCTCATCGGGGAGCCCGTCTTCTATGTGCCCACTGTACCCCATACATGTCCCACAGAACAGCAATGGCCAAGTACTTTGGACACTGCTCTATAACTCCGCCAGTGCCTTGAGGTGGCGTGGCTGTGTGTTCACTCCCGGCTCCTCACGGGCCGGCATGACGGCTAGCCAGTAGGTGCCAGCGCCTGACATCTATGGTGACTCGACAGTTACTGGGACCAGAGACAAACCACATACAACTCAAGTGGGTCGCAGGAATTGATGACCAGAAAAACTCATGAAGCCCGAGGAGGCAGTGTGGCCGACAGTCCAGGTGAGGGATCGTGAGCCTTGGTGGCATAGCATCACCTGATGGGCTGCCTAAAACAGATTGCTGGGCCCTGTGCCCAGAGTTTCTGAGTCAGCAGATCTGGGAAGATGTGGGTGGACTGAGATATTTTTAATCCATTTCCAGGTGATGCTGATGTTGCTGGCCCAGACACCACACCATGCAAGTGGCTCTTCTAGAAGATTCTGCAAGGGTCCATCAGAGAACCGAAGTACCCTGTCAGATTAGGATGAATGCACAAAGAGAAACGGAAGGCAGGCTTCGGTTATTCAAGTGTATGATTCACCAAACTCTAATGCAAAATTTGCTCTCGGAACAGTAATCATTTCGGGGGCCTGGCCACGTTCAGCCCAATGTCAAGATTGATGTGAATTCCAGCCTCTGGCTGCAGAAAACCTGGCTTCCTGTGGCCATGCTGGTATAAAACGGCCACATCCGTAGCCGGGCTCTGGGTGCCAGGCACATCACCCGGGAGCTGAGATGCCCCGTGCACTCCCCCGGCCAAGCAAACAGGGCCTGACCCCTCCTTGCCCACAGGAGCAGCTCCAGGCAAACCAGTGGCATCCTGCAGGCATCACAAACGGGGAGGAAACAAACAGATTAATCTCTGAAATTGGATACCCGTTCCAGACACAAGTAGCAACAAACTTAGCGACAGAGCTGTCAAAATATGTTCCACAGCCTCATTGGCAAGAGATCTGGACACATGAAGGAAATTCAGCAAAACCAAATCAGTTGCCAAACTGGGAGGTTCGACAGCGTGTTCGGGAATACATTTAGATCAAAACAGGAACACGTCCAAAGGAGCGAGTGTCTCCATAAATTATTATGGAGTGATTAGAAATAATTAGTCAGTGATTTCAAAATATTACATATATTTTCCAGTGGTATTGAGGGGATGTGTTATATAACGTGGGATTTTTGTTTTCACATTGGGTTTTCCTATTTTTTTTTCTCGCTGCTCTCCAGCAGCTTTTTTAAAAATGGGGGCCACAGATGTGACACTCCGCTGTGCACGTCACTGCAGCTTAAAAGGATATGGTTGTAGGCAACAGGATTCCTTCGAAAAGGGTCTAATGGAAGGGAAATGGTACAAAGGGAGGCTCAGTCTTTTTGGGGCCTTGTCGCTGGGGGCTGGTCTTCAGTCGCTGTTCCCAAGTTAGAGGTTGGTGTCAGTGGAGTTATAGAATTTCCGTCTACCCAACATCTCAGGGGAGGTTTCCCCAGCCTGTGATTCTATGGAGGCTCAGAGAAGTTCTGGAATGCCCAAAGAGATCCAGAACCAAAGTCTTCCCCAGGGCTGCTGACATTCGTAAGAACTGTCCAGGCAAGGGAGGGAGACCTCGTGGGCCAGCCCAGAATCTCCAGCCAGAACTGAGACAGCCACAGCCCTAAGTAATGGCACTGTTGATGCTCCTTCGAGCCTTAGGATTCTGGAAGGCAGACCTGGGAAGACCTCCTCTCCTCGCAAGCCAGAGGGGCAGTGAGAGCCCAGCTCTGCCCTCCTTGCAGAGCAGGGAGAAAATTCTGTTCCCCCAAGCGTAAGGAGCCCCACAGGCCACACGGAACTGACTGAAAGGCTGGACATACACATACCTTTCCCGCCAACCTCTCTGGTCCTGTTCTTTCCTTCCTTTCTTTTTTTTTCTACTTCATCTTTTTCTTTTTCTACTTTATCTTTAAGAGTTAAGACTTAACATCCAGCAACAGAGTATTAACTTTTCAGTTGCCATAAAATCCAATAATTTTATTTATCAGTTTGTTTTTATTATGGAGCATGGCTAAGCCTATGTATGAGTTAGCCTAAAAAGCCAGCATGCGCACCTGCTGTGAGGCGTACTTTCTAAAATGGAATGTGAGGAAAATATTCGAATTCCATTTCCCTGTTCTAGAGTCCCCTTTGGGGAAGAAGAAAAAAAAGTAAAGAAAGAAAAGAAAGGAAAAGAAAGAGAAGGGAAGGGAAGGGAAGAGAAGAGAAGAGAAGAGAAGAGAAGAGAAGAGAAGAGAAGAGAAGGAGGAGGAGAGGAGGAAGAAGAAGGAAGACAAGACAAGACTTCCAGCACAGAAGCGGGCCTTTACAGTTACGGCCTTTTACAAGATGATCCTGAGCTATGTTCCCTGTCTCTGAGGAAGGCACCAGCATATAAAATGGTAGTGAATTTGCATTACTTCCAATCCATCATTCTCTGGGTGTTCAGGAAAAACCAGGGGACCCGCTGCAACAAAGCTCAGCCTTCGTGTTGACAGATTCTTATTTAAGTGACTATGAATACAACAATTCCACAAATAATTTGTCAAGTGTGTGGCTGAACTGGCTCTGAACCCTGATAAATACCGACTCTCCTCCTGCGACAAAAGCAGCGAGTTCCGTGTGCGGACACCGCCGGGCAGGCACGAGGGTTTAACAGTCAATGCCACTGTATTTCTCTGGTCTTTGTGGTTTAACAAAACAACGCAACACAAACAAACCAACAAAAATCCCCGACAACCCTGCAGGCCGCTTTTCCCCTCCGTGTCCAGTGCGTGGGATGGAGATGCCTTCGGGTTCTACGCCAAGGACACCAAACCCAAGGACAAGGGGGTCCCTTTGCAGAACCCGCAGAGGGCCGCTGCCCCACAGAAGCCTCAGGCTTCCTTCTCGGACGTGCCATCACCTCTCTTTCGGTGTCGGGTTCCCCCCGGCTGCTGGCCCGAACGGGGCACCATGCGGCTGGGAGCTCAGGCCAGCGAACCCCCATGACCGTGACCGCACGGGGCAGCCGGCAGCGCTCGGAGCACCCTGGCACACTCTGCCGTTCAAGACACGCCTGGAAGATGGGGTGACAAGTCTCCTTGAACAAAACGTAAATCTAATCATCTTTGAAGACTGCAGTATACACCTAAATGTCTCTTGCAGATGTAATTTAGTATGCATTATTAATTTATTTTTCATAAAGTTCCCCAGCCCCTGAGAGGGTGAGTGAGAGCTCCGAGCTGCCCGGGTGATAAGGCTCGTTTGTCAGGGGAAGGACGGGCACACAAACGATTTCCCTCCCCGAGACCCCGTCCAGGAAAATGCACGGACTCTTCGGGAAAGCAGCTTCCTGCAAACGAGATGATTGCAGACGTTTTAATAAAGCGCCGAGCTCCAATGGGATGTGAACTCTCCCGCACCGTTTGCAAAGTGAAGCCGTGACTTACAGACGAGGGCCGGCCAGGTATCAGAGGGGATGCCCGAGTGTCACTGAGATAGAAACTTTTGGCTCTGGGACCCTAATGCCTGTAGAAATAATTAAGAAATAATTAACCTGTCCTAACATAAAATGCTAATTATTTATTGTTTATAAAGCAATTTTAAATAATGCAAAAGCGCATGCAGTTGGGCTATCGTGATTTTCCAGTCATTAACTGAACCGGAATTTGCATTTTGGGACTGTAGCCAGTGACTTACATGCAGTTTAAGTCATTTTTCAAACACCCTGTCCTATCTTAATCTATTCATCATTAATCACATTTGGTCACTTTACATAGAGAACACTATTCAGATGAAAGATAAAAGAAATACATTAATAAAACGAAAGCAAGTTGGAATACTTCAAAACATAAGGTAGGGGATGAATATGGTTATCAAAGCAATTTATACCTTATGCACTTAGTGTTTAAGTGGGATTGCTGGAGCTCCTGCTTATTATTTAAAAGGGATGGTAAGGAGGAGCTGGGCTTTTATCACATCAGACTCCCTTTCTCGCTGTTCTGAAATGAGAGCATGTGTCTCCACCAGGCCCCGGGAGCAGCTCTGCCTTCCGATGGTCGAGGCCAGGTCGACGGAGCCTGGTGACATCGTCTCTCGGGCAGGCTGCCGTGGCTGGTGACCACGGGCTGGCCTCTCTAAGATGCAGCCCCGGGAGTACCCAGAGAGTCACTCTCGGGGCCTCCACCATCCTCACCCAGTTTCCTTGGGGAGAGGACTGGGAGGCCCCAGGGCTCCTTGCCCTATAATTTCCAGGCTCTGGGACATGGGGTCCGGCCCTCTGTGGGCTCACAGACCTCATGTGCAAAGGCCCCTTCCTGGGGCACAGGTAGGGCAAAATCAGGAGCTCTGATTCCGGCAACAACAGCAGCAACACGAAGAGTGCAGGAGAGGAAAGCAGAAAAGAGAAAGAGGAAGTGGGGAGGGAAACTACACCTGCCTCTGCCATCCCCCCCACCAAAGGATCACACCCATCACGGACATGCAACCTTCTGAGTGTGCCCCCTGGGGCCAGGGGTCTGGTCTCCAAGCCCACACACTGCCCACTTGCCCATGTTTCTTGATGAGGGCCACCTTGGCGCATGTCCGAGGGCTGAGCCTCTAGGGTCCCATGGGAGACAAGAGGGGGTTCTGCCAGGATTCCCCCTGATTAGGTGGTTGGAGTGTGTGGAGGGATTGGACTATAGCCAGGCCATGGGCTCTTCAGTGAACTAGGAGTCAAACTGACATCTTCTGAGGAGGAGGGGTGAGTCCCTGCCCAGCTGTACAGCAGGAAGGAGAGATAGTAGCCCCCAACCAGTGGGTGCTAATGCTGGGCTCTGCTATGGTTGGGTAGGTATGTGTGAAGTTCAGTTTGGAAGCACCAAGGGGTCCAAGAGAAACAATTGCTATGTATACTCAGCCATTTGGGCCACAGTAACAAAACAGTATAGGCTGAAAGGCTTATAAACAATAGAAACCTGTCTCTCATAGTTCTGGAGACTGTGAAGTTCAAGGTCAAGGTCCTGGCAGATTCAGTGCCTGGTGAGGGCGAGCTTCCCAGTTCACAGACAGCTGTCTTTTCTCTGTGACTTCACATGGTGGGAGGAGTAAGGGAGCTCTCTGGGTTCTCTTTGACAAGAGCACGAATCCCATTCATGAGGGCTTCACCCCATGACCTAAGCGATCCCCCCAAAGGCCCCACCTCCAAATACAATCCCACTGGAGATGGTGTCAGCATGAACTTTGGAGGGCCACAGACATTCGGTCGATTAACACTTGGATACAAGACTGATAGGGCAGACAGGAGTCCAGCAGAGAGAACTTTGAAAATCTGACTAAAACGCTTTAAATTTACATTGCAAAGAAGCAGAATTAAAGTGATATGTAGAGCACGGATGTCCCAAGGTTTTTGGTAAAGGCACGGATATGCACTGCTGCACTACGGTCTGCAGCAAGGTCACCACTGACATAAAGCAGCTCTGTGAGGACAGGGGACTGTGTCTGATGGCTTCCTCTCTGAATTTCCAGCACCCACAACCGTGTCTGGCATAGAGGAGGCCTCCTGTCTACTGCCCACTAACAGGATGCTAATTAAAACTCAGCATAAGTGGAATAGTTTTAATGATGCTAGCACGTCCCACTGACCCGTACGGAAAGGCTTGACTCTGGACATCTCCGACATGCGGAAGGATCTGGAACAAATAGTTTGGATTGCTATCTGGTACCCTTTAGGCCGTAATCTTTATCATTTTACTCATGTCATGTTTCGGAGCTCCCTGATGGGCAAAGCGCTGGATGGGATGAAGCAACTGCCCAGACCCTGCCTGAGGGGGGACTGTGGAGGGAGGGCACCTGTCAGTCACCACGCAGGTTGGCCCAGGAAGTCCCTGCAGGCAACTCCACAGTGGCTGTGAGGGGGGTCACCAAGGCACAGAGTGCTGTGAGAGAGCGCTCTAGCTGTCATCCACATGGTACGCCCGCCCAAGTTCCCAAAGGTGGGGCACCCCAGCAAGGTACCTCGGACTCTGAAGACAGTCGTGGCTAGATGAGAGCAGGACAATGGGGGAAAGACGAGGGATCTGGAAAAAGAAGTCCAGAACTGGGTGGGGCCGATGACAGAGCAGGATAGACAGGCTCTCTCAAGGGTCTAGTCTTTGATGCCCGGTGTATGCAAGTCACCACGACCCCTCTGCTCCCGGGAGATGCTATGAGGCCCACGCCCCAGCCTCCAGCCCTTGCCCAGGCACAGCACAACTGCACTGGGAGTGGGCTGGTGGTCGGGGCCCACTGAGCACCACTTGAGTAAAGGAGCAAAGAGGCAGAGCAACGAAAGACTTACTTCCAGGTCCCGTCCGTTTCTTCCTTCCTTTCACTCTTCTTTCCTTCTTTCCTTTACCCCTTTACCCGTCCCTCCCTCCCTTCCTTCTTGCCTTTCTTTCTTTTTTATTAAGTTGGCTTCACACCCAGCATGGGCCCAACACGCGGCTTGAACTCACGATCCTGGGAGGCAGACAGCAGCTAAGACTCCTGACTGAGCCACCCAGATGCCCCTGGACCCATCCCTTTCTATCTGACCTGTCGTGCCACCAAAAGGAAATTCAAAAGCCACATTAACCCACCCTTAATTTTGGAAATGGTGGGATTCATGATGCCTCAGTCCAATGACCACCAGGGCGTACGCGGCTTTGCAAGCTCGTCCTCCCCATCTACCGGCATGGACTCAGGTCAAAACAAAATAAAATAAGAGTAATTTGATGGGTACCTTCTGAGCATCTCCCCAAGTTTTCTTTTTTTTTTTTTTTTCCATGTAACAAAACTCCTGCCCAAAGAAACGGTTTCTGAAGTCCCAGTCAAAAAGTAGTAATGTTCTAGCCACACATTAATGATTCCAAAATTCTCCATTATGAACAATATTTATCAAAAACAGCCCACTATCAGATGAAAGATGTGCCTTATCTTTTCTTGTCAACTAAAACATTATTCACTGAAAGTTTCTTTCATATCTGTTTCAGGGGTTTCAGTGTCATTTTAAATTGCAAATCAATCATTTCTCTCGTAGCCCTCGTTCTGTAGGGGAGATTAACGCTCTGGCTAAAATTGTTTACAAAGCCATTTGTAAACCTTCTGCGGATGCAGATGAAGAAAGTTTACCAGTTTAACATTGTTGATCCCAGAGAAAGCCTTAAGCAATGACTTCAGAGGGCAAAAAAATTTGTTCATTTATCATTATTGTCATGGGCTTTCGCAAATGATAACAATTTGTCTTCATCCTATTTTTAGACAATGAGCCACAATAGAGTCCAGAAAGCCATTTTGCCAGATGGGAGAAGGTGTTTTCACTGCAAAATGTTGTCTTTTCTTTCCCTGCCCTATAAAATTGGCTTAAGTGAGAACCAAGGATATGTTTTAATGTCAGGATTCCCAAAAGACATAATGACATACAATAAAGGCATCGCCAGCCCCAAGAAGGATGCGCTTCAAATGCATTGAATACCATTTTCCATCTAAAATAGTGACTTGGGGGATAGATGGAAGCATGGTAAAAGCTGGGAAGATAGTTATGGATTTTAGCATGCTTTCATTCCTTATTAATATTCCCCCTTTTTAAATGAAACACTGCAATAGGAGGCCCAATTACTTCTCATTAAGATGAATAAAAATGTTAGAATAAGCTGGACATAAAATAAACATTTAAAGTGATATATGGTTAATTCCACCGAGCTCTGAACTACTAATCAGAAACAGTCTATGGAAGAAAAGATAAGAAAATCCCGTTTTCATTAGAAACATTCCAGATTCTGGTGAATTTCATTAAGCTCCTTGTGGGTTCCCCTCAGCTGGTTTCGGGCAGCAACCTCAAGGGGAGGGGGGTACTTTGGGTTTTGGGTCTCTGAAAGCCCAGGGCTCTGTGAACCTACCCTTGCCCCCAAACAGTCCCTAAACCACCCTGCCCAGTTCAAGAGGCTGGCTCCCCCGGCCTCCCATCGGCTTCGTCGATGACCATTTTATGGTTAGTCCATCCTTAACACAAAGGAATATTTCATCCGTGCTTCTCCTCTATTGAGGGCAATGCACAGACAAGCCGTACAGAGAGCCTGTAGTAAAAGTCCGTCCTGACAACCTAACAGGTTGTCCTTTTCAGTTTGGGTCCGGGTGCAGGGGGAAACACCAAACTTCCTATTCTAGAAGCCTCTCTCATTGAGCTGACATGTTTTAGCCAGTAGTCCTATTGGCTCCCTGGGCACACGCTGGAAAAATGAGAGCATCACTGAGCATTTGTGAGTCTGAGCACATGTAACATGATCTGAAATAGCATGCACGTGTGCACACACACACTCATCTCGGAGCTGCATGGGAGAAATATCTGGTCTGGGGAGGCAGGAGAGGCCGATGACCCAGGTCGGGCTGTCGGGGTACACACAGTGAGTCTGCTGCCGGCTGCTGCTGGCCTCACTCCGCACAGGGCAGCAGTGCCTGTAAGGAGCTGACGGCCCACTGTGATTGTTGCCTGCTTTCATTTAGCAAACTGGGTAATGGCCCAGTTTCTGCTCCTGCTCCTGCTGTCTGAATTGCAGACCTTACCTGACAGAAAGCTGCTTCTTTCCCCAGCCGTTTTCTTAAAAGCAGACAAAGAGACACCTTTTCCGTGTGATCTCTGTGCTGCTTCTGCACTGAATCCTAATCATAGCCCCATTCCAACCCCGCAGGCACACCCTGCCCTTGCCCTTCCCGCAGGTGCTCCTGGCCGCTCCTCCAGCCTCAGCCCTGTCCCCGCTTCCCCAACGTCGCAGATGGCCCCAGCCCCTGCCACCCTCCATGTCCACATTCCCCCACCGCCTGGTTGTCAGTCCAGTCTGAAGAGGGGCAGTTTCATTTCCCAATCTGATCATTTTTTGGTTTCTCTCTCTCTCATTTTTTTTTTTTTTTTTTTTGTCAATAGAAAAGGATTTATTGGCTGGGGATTTTTGTCACTCAATCATTTTAAGACAGCCTAAAATAAGACATAATCCCCCCCCCAAAAAAAGACATAATCCTATAAGTTAATTCCTTTTTGGTTTTTAATTTTATTTTTAATTATAGTAAAATACATAGAACAAAATCTGCCATCTTAACCATTTTAAAGCATACCGATCTCCAGAACTCTTTCCAAGTACAAACCAAACTCTATACCCTTAAGCAACCTCCCATTCCCTGCCCCCGCATGGGGTAACCAACCCTCTGGTCCTTCTGAATCTTCTGTGATCCCTCGGCCCTCCTCCCACTCAAACAACCGGAGGCTCATTGCATTGGTGAGGAGATGGCTAACAGAAAACAGAAAAATCATTCTCTTATGATTTTCCGTCTTGAAAGTCTAAGCCTGGAGGAGAAGAGAACAAGAATACCCCAAGGCCTGAAGAGCAGACAGGGAAGAAGACAGATGAGTCAGAGCAAAGCTGCCTGCCACAGAGAAAACCAACCTTCCAGAACAGAGAAGACAGAGAAGACAGGTGCCGACATGTCCCTGGGAAGGGTCCGATCCTCCACCACACTGGGTTCAGCCCCAGCAAGAGGAGACCATCCACAGGCCCCCCGGACCCTGCCCTGACCCAGCACTGCATAGAGAGATGACCACGGAGACCCCCCAGCCACTCCATCCCAAAGATACCTTGTCACTCTCCAGGAGTCTAGAGGAGCCTGGGAAGACCCCAGCTATGCTAACATTGTCCTCTCCAACCTGACAAAATGAGGGCTTGCATCAAGCATTAAGTCCAATGATAGGGAGAGATATTTATTTTTCTTGCTCACCAGCCCACACCTCTCCTCACTCTGGCAGCAACCATTCCCCAAACCTCCCACTGCCTTATTCAGACCTCATGCCCAGGGGCCACAAGAGACCCACCTGAGGATGGAAACACAGAGCAGAAAGACAGCAAACCATTTGCTAATGGACAGCAATCCATAACAAAGAGTAAGCAGATAATTATTGAGCACCTACTGTGTCCCAGGCACTGTTTTAGATGGTCAGGATTCAATGAAGCAGACCTAAACCCTGGTCCTCTGGGATCTTATAGTCTAAGGGAAGAAGACAGACTCTGCCCACGGCAGGCCCACCCCCACTGCACACAAGTGTGAGTACGGAAGCACCCAGACTGGTCACCCGGGATCCTCCCCCTATTCTTCCCTCGCTGTAGAGCCCGGGTTGTACCTGTGGTCCCACCCCCGCCCCAGGCAATCTGTGGGCATCCCGGGAACGTCAGGCCTCCCCAGCTCTGATCCTGGGGCTAATCTAGCCTAAAGTATTCCGGCCCTAAACTAATCAGAGTAATCTCATCCACCTGGCCACAAAGACCCGTTTACAGGCAGGACCTCAGCTGTCCAATCGGATGGAAGCTGTGGGACACGCCCTTCTCTGCTGGTTGCAAAGGGGAACCAGAGGCAGGGAGCTGCCCCAAGTCACTTAAAAACCACAGGAAGCTGGGAGTGAGCTGCTGAGTGGAGTGCTCCTGGTTTTCAAGCACAGGTGTCCCTCCCCCGGGATCTGCAGGGGTGCATTTCAACCCTCCTCTCCTCCACCCCTCCCGTGGATGGCCAAAACCGCAGATAGTACTGAGCCCTACACAGACTGTTCTCTTCTAAGCATACATGCATATGATAAGGTTTAATTTATAAATTATGCACCGTAAGAGATGAACAAGAATAATATTAAAATAGAACAATTATAACAATAAATTGTACTAAAAGTTTTGTGAAGGTGGTCTCTCTCTCTCTCTCTCTCTGTCTCCAAATATCTTCATTGTCCTATACTCACCCTTCTTATGGTGATGATATGAGAGGATAAAATGCCTACGTGCTTCAGTGAAAGGAAGTGAATGACAGAGGCATTGTGACATTACATCAGAAGGAGGGTCATCGGCTCCCAGGCCACAGATGCTGAAGTGGGAAACCACGGATAAAGGGGGAGATCTGCTCACTCACTGCTCACCTGACATGCCCTCCCTTTGGGGGTAGCACCTAATCCCTCTCCCCTTGGACGGGCCAGATCTAGTGACCTGCTTCTTTTTTTTTTTTTTTTCTGCATATATATATATATATATATATATATATATTATTATGTTCAGTTAGCCACTGTAGAGTACATCATTAGTTTTTGATGTAGTGTCCAATGATTCATTAGTTACGTATAACACCCAATGCTCATCACAGCACGTGCCCTCCTCAATACCCATCACCCTGCTACCCCCTCCATCCTGAAGCCCTTCTAATGGACAGGATGTGGTAGGAATCACTGTAACTTCTAGGGCTCAGCCATAAAACAAAAAGCTTCCACCTGGCTCGCTGGCTCTTGGGTGCTTTGCTCTGCGGGAAGCCAGCCGCCATGTTGTGAGGAGGCCCATGTGGGGAAGCACTGAGCCCTTCCTGCAACCAGCAGTCAGTACAATCTGCCCACCAAACAAATGAGCCATCTCAGACACATATCCTCCTGGCCCAGCAAGCTTTCAGATGACTACAGAACCACCTGACATCTTCAGTGCAACCCCATGGAGATTCTGAGCCAGAACTGCCCAGTGAAACTGCTCTCAAACTCCTAACCCACAGTAACTACGAGATAAAAAATAGTTTTTGTTGTTGTAAATGACTAAGTTTTTAGGTGATTTGTTACATAGTGATATATAACTAATATCATGTCAAGACAGAATTATCAAGTTGCTGGATCAACCCTCACCTGAAGCTAAGTACCTCTAGATTTTTCAGTGAAATGAGTCAAATAGATTCTCTCGATTGTTTTAACTCAGTTTGAGTTGGATTTCTCTATTATTTTCTATTGAAAGCATTTTGGCAAATACTTTCCCAATTCTTCCTCCTAGTCTCAGTCTTCTGAAGGGACCTAAAAATGTGGATTAACTGACTCTATTTAACTTCAGCTCAAGAATCTTCATTCCAGCTACTGCTGCTTATAACTGTGGCATTAATGTTAATGCAAGCAGATGCTGCGGCAATCTCCGTGCAGAGAATTCATTCTCTTGCTTAAGGATGTAATAAATGGAGATGGGAAGGTAGTTTACACCTGAATATATAAAGAGTCTATAGGTAATAACCCTTAAATGTAACATCACTGTAGATACCGTCTGTTATTTGCCTGTCCAAAGCAGCCAAAGAGAAAGAGTGAGGGAAGATGTTAATTCCTACTCGACAGTGGGCCTCTTAACATTCTTGAAACCAAAATGAGAAATGAGAGAACTAGGTAGCAGTCACGGCGCTTTGGTGGCTGAAAACACAGGTGTTGCCACTTGCAATTCACAAAAAAAAAAAAAAAGAGAGAGAGAGAGAGAGAGAGCAGGTCTTTCTTTTAAGAGAAAAGGAGTCAAAAACAACTCTGTGTGTGTGTGTGTGTGTGTGTGTGTCAAAGTGGAAAGTTTACAAGAAAATGTAACTCATTCTGGCTGGCGCTGCTCAGAATGATCTGGAAGGAATAAGGTTGACAGTGAATTCTGAAAGGAAAGAAATCAAAGTTAAAAGGAGGCATTGGATGAAATATATCTCCATGAGCCCTTAGCATTCTCCCTGGTCTGAAGGAAATGAAAGTTAGCCAATGAGAATTGCATATTGTGTGTAAATTGTGGATACTGATGACTGCATAGACATGGTCATGCAGAATTGGCATATCTATGGTCTTGCCCAATGAGAATTATCAGTAAACTCCACCTTTGTTTGTGCTCCTATGTCCATTTCCTGCATTTGTTTGTTTGTTTATTTGTGTATTTATTTAATCTATTTATTTATTCAGGGATGAGACAATTTCCTCATTATTCAGGAAAAAAATCTTGAAATTCACTTCTGTGCATCTCATCACAGAAATTCATCACATTGCAAGTCACTTTTTTCGTGGGGAAGGACAGCGTTAACGTCTGGCTTTGGAGCATAGAGGAACTTGATACAGACCTTACTTTCCTCTTAACTACCATAGAACCCTCAGTAAGTGATCGAGTATGTCCACGCATCGGTCTCTTCATCTGAAATATTAATTATTTTGTTTGTGACGATAAAAAGAGCATGTGTGCTCATAAAACTTTTTATGTTTCAGACCTGGTCTCAGCATTTTCTGTTTCTTAACTCCTTTGATCACCTCACCTAATGTAACTCTCTTTCCCCAAAGCTCAGCACATAGTAGCCACTGCATGAGCAATGTTCCCTTTCATTTGGAAATGAAATATTAAAAAGCATAATTAATAGAGTACAAAACAATCTATTATAACATTTCCCACACAACTAGGTGACATGAATCTAAAAAATATATATATTTTTACATTTTTGCTCCATGACCAATGTCCTTAGAGCACGCACACACATGCATGGTGAAAGAACGCAATTTCTGAAAAATCAATGTATCATTGCCTTTTCTATAACATCTATTTCTATCCAGTCCACCTGGTATCACTGGGGACATCAGAGGGGCACTGTACTTCAAAGACAAATGCCATCTTAATTGGTCAGTTCTCTTTTTAACATTTACCATTTCCTGTTGGGTCCAATTCAAACCAGTCAATACCTTTTTATAAACAGGGGAAGAAAAAAAAATGCCATGCAAAACTCAGGTCTCTAAGTTATTGCTGTGTGTTTGGTACAAGTGTCTTTATCCCAGCACCCATGTGGGTGTAAGGCCATGCAAATGTATTAGCCCTTCCAGGCACAGCACTGAGGGCTGTGTCTGCATCTTGCCACCTGAGTCAGTATGTATGACAAACCAGTGCCAGGTCATTCAACCACAAGTTCTGCCATCACCCACAGTGGTAGAGCCCAGAATTCCTGGTGTTGACCTAGGTCTGCCCACTATACCCAAGTCCTCAGTTGAGACACTGAGAGGTGTTTTGCTCCTGCTCCTACTGATCCAATTTCTGCAAAAACACTGAGGGAATGCAGTGGACCATGCTACGTTACCTTCAGATTCAGACCATACACCAAGACAATGTGGCGAACCCATTGGAGAGGGTGCCATGACTCAAGAGGCTGCATATTCATGGATTTGGGCATCAGAGAAACTTGGGTTCAGACATCAACTCTGCCAGTTGCTGGTAGGGTGAATTCATTTCTCTGAGCCTGTTTTCTTTCTAGGACTACACAAGACTATATTTATATACTCCCTGAAACATAACAAGCTCTCAATAAATGGCAGAAGCAATAAAATAATAATGATCTTTGCCTTTCATGGCTTACCTCTTTCCCTGTGCTCCAAAAGTATACAAAAGACTAACTACTCAACATCTCCACCTGGGTGTCCCACAGGCCTATAGAACTTAACAGGATAAATCAGACCCACCATCTATTCCTTAAGCTTGCACAGACTGGAAACCCAGGCCACTACCGCATCTTTCCCTCACCCTCCATTTGCACTGATTCCATGACTCGGTCAAGATGTTCACTGGACTTCAGGCTTCAATCCTGTTTCACCATTTTCAGGATATTCCACCTCCCAAAAACATACAAAAGTAAGATGGGAAACAAATGAAAAAATATGCTTATAAGTTTTCAGGGAAACCAAAGACAAATGCCAAGCAAGAATCCAGATGTGTGTAAGGTTGTCAAAAACATGTGATTGGGCAGAAACCACATAAGAGGTGGTGAAAAGGAGATCCGTGTGTGGCTGGAGGATTCGGTGATCGGTTAGCTCAGGAAAGACCAAAAAAAAAAAAAAACATTAATTCAAGGAAAAAGACTCAGCCTAAAGGGTTAAACGATTCCTGATTCCAACAATGGGTATAGAGAAGAGAGCGAGCAAGGCTTGTGCCAGGAGCACAGTTAGCTGGGAGGGACAGAGTGGCAGAGGGAGTCACAGTTGCATGAAGCGGTGTGTCTCTGAGGCAGCAGAGAAAGGAAAACCCTTGGCCTGTGAAATCTGAAATATGGCCTACCCCCATCCTACCCTGTTACTCTTCCCTAGAACTCACTCTAATACCTGACAGAGGAAGATCAAATACACCCAATGATGAGTAATAACAAGGCATCTCTACAAAACCATGGAAGGAAAAATTGGAAAAGCGTCATAAAACATAAAATGGAAAACCCTCATGAACAGTCATGTTTTCATATAGCAGCTAAAAACTATGACCAAACGCTGTGTTGTGACTTTAAAAAGGGGTGGGGGAGAAGCAATGACATCACTGAAGAAAGATCACAAAGAAGAAACACTTGTGTCACACCTACTGTCTAGGTATTAAAGGGTATCATTCAAAAGTAATACATCTGGGGACAAAATCATGTCCATATGTCTAAGCACTGAGGAATGTAATAAAATAATATTACAGACTAAAGTTGGACAGTGAAAAACCAAAGAAGAGGAGGGAAAGAAAAGGAAATATGCTAATTGTAGCCTTAATCATAATAGAGAATGGAAAAGACAGTGTCTAAAGAAATAAGAACTAAAGATGTCATACAAAGTTATGGGAGTCATGGCTAGAACAAAATATAAACCCTCTTAAAAATCAGGGAACCTAAAGCAAACAAAATAGATTAGAGTAGAGGACTTAAAGGAACAAACGCACAAAAATCTAATATACAATGACATTTTTAAGACCAAATAAGTGTCAGGTCAATGGGCTCAGCTGATCTAGGAAAATGATTTTCAGGTTGGTCCAAAAAGCAAAGCCAACCACAAGGTGTATTCAAAAGACACACATCACCAAGTTGTTTCACAAAGCTGGAAATAGAAAGATATCCAAAGACACACCAGACCAATGTCAACAGAAAGCAGCAGAGGCCATGCCACCAATACCTGAGAAGGCAGGATTCAGAATAAAAGCATAAAATGAGATGTAGAAGGTTGCATTATGAAGATAAAGGGAAAAAACCTACGGTGACCATATGACCGTTCTCAACACCCATGCCTCAGATGACACAGTGGCAATATTAACCAAGCAGAGACTACAGGAGATACAGGAAAATCCAGTGACACCAGCAGCAGGGGACAATTCAAATTCAATGCTCTCCTTCCGTCACAGATCAAGTGGGCAAAAACTTAACATCTAGCCACCCCAGATAACCTAATTAATAACATAGACTGTACTGAGCCATACAGATTACACACCTTGACAACAGATCATTTATTTTCTTTTCAAATGCCCATGAAATATTAATGAAAGAATTGATCACATTCTAGACCACAAAGGAACCCTGATAAATCCTCAAAAACCAGAAACAATATAGACAGTATTCACTGATCACAATGTAATAAAAATGGAAGTAAATAACCAAATTGGCAAATTAAAAAAATTCTTTTCACCTGAAAATTTGAACTAAATTTAGTTTAGTTTTAAAAAATCACTCTTAGATATACTCTGGGGCCAAAGAGGAAGCACAGCCCCCAAATTAAGAATTTCCAAAAAACAGCAGTGAGAACATGGTGTATGAGAATCTGTGAGTGCCACTGAAAAACACTCAGACAAAGTCATCAACTCAGAAACTTAGGTCAATAGAAAATAAAGAATAAAAGCAAATAAATTGGGCCTCTGACTAAAACATTAGGAGTAAAACAGAGGTGAGAAGTAAAGAGCTGATAAAGAAAAAAATTAATATGTTAGAACATTAGAAACTCACAGAACTAAAAAATCAACCCACAAGCTGTGTCTTCAGGAAAAGAAGAGCAAGAAATTAGAGAGTCCACTCACTCGGTCACAAGAGAGGCAGGAGAAAATGCAAGAAAATATTAAAGAGATGGAAAATATAAGTAGAACAATTTCAATTTAAAAAAAAACTGCCTAAAGTTTTTGATAAAAATGGAACTGGAAAAAGGCTAGGCCTGGGGAAATTTTATAAGATTAAAAAAAAAAAACCAACAGATCCAATAATGTGTAAACTGTTGTAGGGCTGGTAAAAAAGAAGAAAATGCCCCAAAATCTTTTATTGCAGCAAATACAACATAACACCTAAACCTCATAAAGATTGGGAAAACAAAACAAAACAAAACGAAACAAAAACAGAAAAAAAAAACCCCATAGTCTAACCTTATGATGTAGCTTGATGTAAAAATCAAATATAAAATATTAGTACAGCATCCATTAGACCATTAAACAATAGTACATTTTAAAAAGTGGATTTATTTCAGGGACTGAAGAAGAGTGAATTAGTAAGGAATCCATTAAATAAGCCATCCTACTACTGGATGTAAGAAGAAAAAGCATATGACCATCTCAGACCTAAGAAGAAAGTACATATAAATTCAAAAACAATTTTTGATTTAAAAAAACCCCAAAAGCTCAATATGACTCATATATAAAGGTTTACTACAAATTTATAAGAAAAAGACAATGACTAAGTTGAAAACGGGGCCAAGAGAGCTCACAGAAAAAGGAATAAAATGGTTAAACACAGGAAAAGAAGCTCAACTTCACTTTAATGAGAGCTCCCCAAATTAGAGCTATCTTGAGATGCCACTCACACCTACTAGACTGGCAAAAATCCAGAAGTTTGAGAACACTGTGCATGAGGCTATGGCGAGACAGGCATCGTATATTGCTGTTGGGAATAAGAATTGGTATAACCCCTGTGGAGGGTAAATCAGCACCATCTATCAAAATTACATATGTATCTACCCTTTGACCCATCAATTATACTTTTGGGAATTTATCCTCCAGTTAACTTGCACACATGTGAAACGATGTCTGTGCAAAGTTATTCATTAGCATTACTTATAAAAGCAAAAATGGTGAGCAACCTGAATATCTTTCTGTAGGGAACTGGTTAAATCAATTATGGTACGTCCATACAATATAATACCATGAAGTTGTAAAAACCTAGTGACATTTTATATATATATATATATGGATACAGAAAGATTTCCAATGTACATTATTAAGCAAAAGAACAATAACAAAGCCACATGGTTTCTTCTGTGGAAAAAGATAGATGATAGATAGATATAAGATATTATATGTATAATATAGGAAAGATATATCCCTATCTATCTATATTATATATATTTGTGCTAGGTTGTAGACAATTCCCTATAGTTTTAGGGAAAAGTCCTCCAAATGTTGGCCCCAGTCTATTCTTCCAGGATGACCTACCACTCTTATTCCCTTCAACACACGTACTCCTCTGACCACATAATCAATGCTTTAGTTACACTGTGCACTGGTCATCTTTGTGCACAAATCACTCCTTCTTCCTGAAGTACCAAGATGCCCCCTATCTGCCAGATGACGCTAGCTACTCATCCTTCAAGAAGACCCAGTTCCAATAATGGCCCTGAGAGAGAGTGTTTCCCCTCTGTGGGGTTACATGCACAGATTGTCAGATTGTACTGAAATGCTTTCTTAGATATATTTCCCTAGAAGACTATGAGAAATTCAGAGGGAGAAATCATGTATTATACTTTTCTGCATCCCCATGACTTACCTGGCCCAGATCATGCACACATCAAATATGTCTTCGAATAGTGAGTATAAACAACTGACATGTTCATCGACAGTGGAACAGGTTAACAGACTGTGGTGTAGACATATGGTCACATATTATTCTGCCATTTAAAAGGGGGCAACTCTGCCACATCCTACAGCATGAGTAAAATTTGAAGACATTGTGTTAGCTGAGATAAGCCAGATATAAAGGGACAAATATTGAAAACATACACTGGAAACATGAATTTTCTAGAAGAAATATTGGAAATTTATACAACTTTTCTCCAATGGTCAAATTCATGAAGACAGAAAGTAGAATGATGGTTGCTAGGAGCTGGGGAGAGGAGGAGATGGGAAGGAGGATTTAACAGGTACAAAGCTTCAGTTTGGGAAGATGAAATGTTCTGGAGATGGATGGGGGTGACGGTACGCAGTAGTGTGAATCCACTTAATACCACTGAACTGTACCTAAAAATGGCTAAAATGACAAATTTTATGTTGTGTGATTTTTACCACCATGTAAAAGTGTGCCTTCACCTGGGGGGAATCCAAGGAATCCTTAAATGTAGAAAGTCTCTATCCTCAAGAATACTTTTTTATCCTATTCTTGAAGATGGTAAATATTGTACAGTGTGTCCTGATCATCTGTCAAAATCAATTCCTTCCTTACAAAGCTTTCTATTGGGACTTAGCTGAAATCTGGGAATGAACGGTCACTAAGACCTTGGTAAATATGTTACACCATTAGTCAATAAATATTGATGACCCACTTGGTCGTGGTGGACACCAGGTCTTGGGGATCCAGAGGAGAGAAAGACGGACATGTCTTCCTCACCTCAGGGAGATTCCCACACAACAGTGAACTTACAGATTCAGTGACACGTGGTGAAGACCCTTCCAGTCTGTGGGGTCACCCTCTCACTGGCCCCTGACCTCCTCTCTATTGTCTGTGGTCTTTTTCACTCAGGATACTGAGAATCTGTTAACATCCCACAGTAGAAAACCAATTCCCTTAAGTAAACAAAGCACAAAAAGTTTATGAAATACATGTCTGGGTAGAAAAGCACTGCTCATTTTTATGTTTTATTTTCGAGTTGGTTATTGCTGGGGTAGAGAAGTACTATTGATTTTTGTATGTTGATCTGGAGTCTAGCAATCTTGCTGGACTCTATTATTAGTTCTAATAGTGTGTGTGTGTGTGTGTGTGTGTGTGTGTGTGTGTGTGCACACGCGCATGTGTGGATTCCTCTGGTTATTCTGAGTAGATGATCATATCATTTGCAGATATTGTTCCTTCCATCACTTTCCTCCCAATCCCTACACCTCCGATTTCTTTCTGTTCCTTTGTAACATTGGCCATGACCTTTTAAATAAAATTTCAAGAACAAACACCACAAGGCAGCAAAAAAAGTGGGTTAATTTTATTATATTGAAATAAAAGATTTTTGTTCAAAGAAACCACAAGCAAAGGTACTGAACAACAGAACAGAAGATATTGGCAATGTCTAAAACAGCAAAAGGTTTCTATTTCTAGAATATGTAAGGAACTTCTGTATCCCAACAAGGAGAAAATGCCAAGACAGTGGGAAAATGGTCAAAGGATATGAATAGCGATTTGGAGATGACAAAACTTGAAAGCTAATGAGCACATTGAAGAGATGCTTAAAATCATTAGTAATCAGAGAATTGCAAATTAAAACAATAATGAGATATCACTTTATATATATTAGACTGGCTCACTTTATATATATTAGAAAGCTGGATAATGCCAAATGTTGGAGGAGATATGGGGATATAAAATCATACTCCACTGTTTGATTTAATAAGAGTGGTGCAGTAATTCTGAAGAGGAATGGGGCAGCTTTCAGTCAAGTTGATACATGCATCTGTTGCAAGACGTGTCCCCAATCCCCACACATGTTCGTAGGGGGGTACATACAAGACAAGTCCTAGAACCATTCTTTGAGATGTTGAGTTGGAGATAGTCGGGTTGTCCACAACAGGGTGAGCGGAGAGGTGAAATGTGGTAGATCCAAACCATGGGGTCCCATAGAGCAACTGGAAGAAACAGCATAGATGGGCACATACCAACATGGACAGGTCTTAAAAACATAGTGCTGAGGAAGAGGGGGGGAAAAAGTTGATGATGTCTCAGCCAATACCATTTATATAAAATTAGATTGCATGCATGCATACAAATCAAGAGTAGACATTCTGTGAGAACGTACATCAACAAAAATGGCAAGTACATGTAAAGTCCCTCCAAAGAGCTGCCGCTGGGCATGGGAAAGGGGGAAAGTGAATAAATAAAATAGGAGCAGGCCCTTGCACAGAGTGATGGTAACAGTAATGGTAGCAAAGCTCCAGGATAGAAGAGAGAGATTAATTTAATTTAATTTAATTTAAATAAATGAGTGAATGAATTAATGAATGAATGAATGAATGAAAGCGATGCTGAGAGGCCAAAGGATTCCAGAAAGAGACGACAGGACCCAAGCTGGTTTCTCAGAAGGATCACTCTAGCTTCTAGCTGAACCAAAGGGCCATCTCAAAGCTATCTCAGAAATGCCCTCAAGAGTGGAACCAACCACACTTGACATTATGGGATAACAGTGAGCTCCAAGGAAAGGCACAAGAGGAAGAAAGAACAGCCCTTTTTTCTGCTTCCCACCTGTGCAGAAAGAGAGGGGGTGCGACCAAGTGGGAAAGGAGGGGAGGGACCATCTGCTGCCACTCACTGCCAGATCCAAGGAGAGGAGCATTCAGGGGAAAGCTGCCTTGACTACTGAGCTGGCCAGGCTCCAAGCCCCTGTGGCTAGTCTGATATGTTAGGGCACAGGAGGGACCGGCTGGGGGACAGAGAGCCCAAACCTATATTCATTACATATGGAGGAGTACCAGGTTCTCAAAGATCTCATTTATAGAAAATAAACAATTGACCTAGAAGCCCATTAGTCAGGCAGCTAACAACACACACAACCTTCTCACGGTTGCTTTTCTGGGATACATCATTTGACACTGTAGCAGGTTGGGGCTGCACCCCCGTGTCCTCTGAGGCCCTCCAGAAAGCTGGGGCAGCAGGAGCTGGGCCATGATGGAAATGGTATTTTTATTAATATCTGTCAAAAAAAAAAATGAAAAACAAAAACCTACGGCGGTATAACAGGCTGAGTGTTAGGGATTATGTATTACCTGGCTTCCTGAATTTATTCTCTGCTGGTTATGGATTGTTGCATACAAGTTTCCTGGAAAGTTAGTCAGCCTGCTGCTCTCAAAAGCAGCTTAGGGTTGGGTGTGGGGGGTGGGCAGGGAAGTGTCTGCTCTCTCTGGGCATTTTGGAAAGCAGGAACAGGCAGGAAAAATTAAAAGATAATATAGCATCTGTAGGGAGTAGGTTTGGGGTGGAGGGGGCTGGTCATAAATTCAGAATAAAGGCTGCCTAGACACAATGAGAAGCAAGGAGTGATCACTGTCCTCATTTAGGGTGGTTCTATGGCTCAGTGATTTCCAGTCAAGTCCTAGGGGCAACAAAGTGAGTTTGAGATGAACGTGTTTTGTGCCCAATATTAAGTGATTAGATTTTATCTGAGGACAAAGGCTCAGACCCTGAAGGGTAGCACCATCTTACCCACCCAATGTGACCATGTGACAGTATGAAAGGCAGCAGGGTGTAGGGGTCAGGGCTCTGCAAAGTTGGGTGCCGGCCACACTGGGTCTCTGACACCAGAACGGAAATAAATTTAGGAGCAGATCGCCAATATAGATGGTGCTGAAATCATTATTCATGTATACACCTTCATAAGAATTTAGAAGGAAATTCTAAATGCAAAAGCTTGGAAAGCAACCCAAATTCAAACCCACTCACAAGCACTACATGGAAGGAACATCTATTTTAGATGTCATAGGCCCACAACTGTCACCCCTGAGAAGCAGTCACTAAGCTTTCAAAGAGCACAAAGAAATAAGCATGGTTTTGCCAAGCCTCCAGGGTGGGGACAGCTGGTCTACCAGCCCCTCCTGGTTCCTACAGTTCCCCCAGAGAGATGTCTCTTTGGTAGTCCCTGAAATGCCACTGGACACCTAGCACACAGTTCTGTAGGTGAATGCAGGAAAAATCAGTCTTGAAAATTCGCCTTCACGTACATTTGCAACAACTGCCAGCAGCTGAGAGACTGAATCTGTCTTGTGACATTCTTGATCATCTAAAGCAATCCCTCTGGGATATGGCACCTATCCCACAGCCTTCCCATCCCCATGGATCTCCCCATCTCTGTGCGTTGTACACCACTCAGAGCCCCTGAATATCAAACACTCCATGCACCAATGTGACAATTAGCAAGACATGGCCCCAGTGTCCTGAAAGAAATGGTGACACTTCTGAAATACCAGACTCGCACCCAAGGCTTGGCTTTGACTCTCCCCAAAATTAAGGTCAACATGTGCCTGGGCATCAAATCAGAGAGAACTGTCAACTCCTTCAACTAGTCAGTTTCATGGCCCTGAAATTTCTTTCTTAAAACAGTATCCAATTTCAAGGATAAAGGAAGAGAACGTCTAGTACAGATGTTTCATGGAGTTTAAAGTAGTAAGAGTCTAAAACGATCACTTTTACTTTATCAGCCACCTCTGAAGACTTCAAAGCATTTTTTGTGACCATTTTAACACAAAATTTCACAACAGCAGACTGGGCAGACATTGTCCTCATCTTACAGGAAGAAATGAATGAACTGCGAAAGGTCTGCTGACCAAGCCTCTTTCTACTACATGTCATTGCCTAAACCCAAACGTCAGGACCACATTTTTAAGCAGTGCCCATAAATTCCCCGGCTGTCCTCATCTTCCAGGGCTGGAAAGGGAAAAGCAAAAGTCAAGCAGTGAAGGGATGGGTTGCCTTGTGGCTGGTGGAGGTAGTCCGAAGCTGGAATGTTCTTGGTTTTTTTAGAGAACGCAGCCGAACCGATGGCCCTTTGCTGCCACACAGCAGTGTGGACCTCTGTGTTGTCAGATAATCTGATCTTTAAAGAGGACATACACGTATAATAATTTTTTTTATAAAATTCCCTGATTTTTAAATGTTAGTGTCCTTTTTTTTTTTTTTTTTAATTTATAGCAAGCCAAATGGATTACATCTGTGAACCAGACACTGTCCAAAGCACCCAGTTTGCAACCGCAGTCCCAAGATGTCATCACGGAGAGCAACTCCTATCTATATTTAGGAGAAGGGAAGAAAAGAACCCCAATTTAAAACCACAGATGACCACAGCCACATCCCCCTGCTAGAGGAGATGTATTCTTTCTCCCTAGTCTGGAACATTTTGGAAAAAAAAAAAAAAATCTGTGATGGGCCTGGGCTGGGAGCCTCCCCTGTCCCAATCCCTAGATATGGTCTGAAAAGGGAGAGCAGATTTTATTTGCTTAGAAATGGGAACAGAATGTGGGGTCTGGAGGTCTGAGCACTGTTGCACAGAAAGCCCTTCCATCCTTCTTCCCAGGCTTCAGTGAAGGTTTACCATAAAAGACTGCCATTTGCTAGGAGAGCTCGGAATGGAGGAAAAGGCAAGGTCCCCTGCCTGTGTCTATATGGTTAGTGGGGAAGCAGAAACCATGGGGCAGAGTTCCGGATATGTCAATAGTTCTGTGCAAGAAGTGGGAGAAATAAGTCACACAGGACTCCTCAGGGACGGTTGGAAGGAGAATTCTCCGCTTCCCATGGTAAATGGGACAGGATTTGGGATTTTTTTTTTTTTTTTCAATTTTAAAGCTCAGAGTGACCAGGGTTTGAGGCCATGTTTAGGCGGGCAGCCAATAAGCTTTGAGTCCTTAAGAGCAATTCACATCCCACGGGCTGCTTCATGGTGGATACTGAGGGCTTATGTCCTGCCAAGATCCCCTGGGTTATCAAGCCCAGGCGTCTGGGAGTGGGACTCATAGCCAGCATTTGTATTCTAGAAAGTGTAACCTCTCTGTACCAACCTGCCAAATGGAGGTGCCATTTGGGGCATCACTTCATGACCACAGAGCAAAGCCTAGGGCAGCCAGGGATAGGGATTTTGTTCCTTCCCTGGGCTCCTTCAGCTTCCTGAAACCCCAACCTTGTTGGCAGCTGAGGTGGTCTTGAGTAGATAGAAATGCCCTCAAGACCCTTCTTGAGTGGTTCCCAGGGGCTAAAGGAGCCAACACGACTATCCAACAGAAGAACAGAAGGGAAGACCCTCTGGCTATCCTTGGAAATAGCTCTTTCCACTCTGGACGCTAGAAGGCTTCCATCTTGGCTACAACCCATACCCTAAATCCCTGGGAAAGTAACCTTAACCTACAGAGACACTGCCTGAAAACTTGCAGGTCAGACCCAGGGGAAGTGACATCTCACAGCTGGTTGAGGGACTTGGTTCTTCAAAGGGTTTTGCAGATGTTTTCTTTCTTCTTGTTACCTCTAGTGAATTTTAGAGACAGTTACCAGGGGTCACAGTGGAGAGGGGAGTTTTCCTTACATCTGCTGGGCTATAATTAATGTATGAATTATTGGCATGTTTTTCAGGAGAAAAATAAACAAACAACTGCAAAGGGAGAGTAGTGTGCCCACCTATGGTCTGACGACCGTCATCTCTCATAACCAGATTGGTTTATCTGGTTAAAACGACACGAACGGCAACCCTGAATAATTTATTGAACTGTTGAACTACTTGTAAAATAACTGAAACTTGAGCCTTGTTCTACATAACGGATTTAAACTGGAGAGAAATATATTAGCAAGATCTCAACCTCTAGAAATAAAAAAGGCTGTAAGGAACCTGACAGTCTTCACCATATAGCACACAATACACATCTATAAAGCTTTTCCCACTGGCCACTGTCTTTGGCAATGACTCGGTAGCATCTCCCATCCCACCCCAACTGTGCCCTACCACGTAGGGCTGGGAGCTGAAAGGGTGGAGGACAAAAGAGACAAAATGAGAGGCAAGACCAGGGTTAGAGGAAGTAGGGGAGCAAGGAAGCCTCTTGGTCACAGCAGAGGCCATCTTGACAGTGACCTATGACCCAAGAGCCTGGAGGAAGTTCACTGTACGCAAGTAAGATGGGCTCCACTGGTCCAGGGAAAGGAGGTGTTGGCCCCACCTGTCTCTGGGCCCTATTGAGACAACAGCTAGAATACGCACATCTGGACCCACATGATTAGAGTGGCACTGACGGACTAAGGGATCCTGTAATTAGCATTCAGGGTGGAGGAGGAATTTCAACCATGTCCAACGGGGATCCAAGAAGGAGCATACCCATGATTTATTAAACTTTCGTTATTATGCAAGTGTTTTGATACATATAGCATTTACAGATACTATTTTGATACCTATACAAGAGTAACCAACTATGGAAAAATACACATAAGCAAAAGAGAAATAAAAACATCAGAAACCATAATCTCCACAGCTAGAGCTGTATATCCTTTCAAGTTTTTACATACCGCATTACATGATAAATTGTATTTGTACAGTGGAGTCATGTGATTTCATGATCTGCCTTTTGCAATTAATACATCTTGTTATTATCTAGAACCATATATATTTTGAATGTGCATGTCTCTCACATCCATGAAGTATGTGTACAAAGTTGTTTTTAGTGGCTGCCCAGCGATCCTGAACCGTCATCTCCTAATGAACGTAGTTTGAGTCTGACTTCCAGATCTTCCAGCAATGCTGCAGGGACATTGGTATGCCAATAACCAGAAAGACCTTGTATAAAGAAAGCATTCTCTATGCTTTGTCCTTTAAGCTTTCTAACCCTAGGTGGGCAATACTGTTAATTTCTCTATTTTATAGATGAGAAAACTGAACTTCGAAATTTTGAGTAACTATCCAGCAGTGACGTCCTGGCCAGGGAGCAGAGCTGAAATTTAAACCCAGACCTGTCTGAGGCTTCCGCCAGGACCCATAATCACCACAATCCAGTGCTGTCTGCACACTTCTATCGCATTTTCTAGGACTACTTTGGGATACACGCCTGCATGTACACTAACTAGGACAAAGAAAACCAGAACTTTTAAGACAAGGAAACAAGAGGGGAAAAAAAAAAAAAAAGTCACTGTGTTCAGAGATCTGCAGGCTCATGGCGGGGCGGTGGGGGTGGGGGAGATTTGATTCATTCTGGGCTCTTCCGCCCAGCCAACGGAGGACCAGGATGCTAAGGGAGGATCACGAGTGTCCCAAAATGGAAAAACCTCCCTGGTGAGGAAGGCCGTCTCCGAAGGCATCCCCGGTGGGTTTGGAGGGTCTCTGCAGAAATGGGAGCCCTGAGAGGAGAGACTGAAGGGGAGAACCCGGCGCCTTCTCCAGCCCTCCTGTTCTGTGATCCCGCAGCCCAGCCGGCCGTCTGCGACTACAATTATGGTATAGAATTTGGGGAGTCTCTGTTTATATGCCACACTTACTAAATCAGTGTTTCAAAACTATTTATGTAAAAGAAAAGTCATCTTTGATCTCTAAAAATGCATGGGGGTAGGTGGTGGAGGAGGAAGGCACGAACCCATATATGGAAATGCGTTCAGTTGGAGCAAAATGCAAAACGGCTTCTGTTTCCAATTATGAGCCTTTGTTCCCTGGCAGTGGCCGTCTTCCACCTTGCTGGAGTCTGCTGCCCAACCTTGTTTTATTTGCGGGAGCCACACATTATTATAACTGAAAATGCATACTCACCTGAAGAAAGCCTCGGCGTGGGCACGGAAAGACACACAGACCGCTTAGCCTAAGCTGGCCTTTCCTCCCTTCTGTTCTGATAGATCTTTTTTCCCCCTTTTTGTCACTCAAAATGAGTGTCTGATGTACCAGCATAAATTGTTAAAAGCAGTTTTAGGTAAAGGAAGAGAGAGTAAAGTGGAGTTTTTTTCCACAAAAGCCAACCTCAATTTATGTCAAAGAGGGTTAAAAGACCTTGGGATTAAAGCAATAAACTTGGTGCTGTCAAAGCTAAAACCCGCTAACAATTTAGTGCCAAACGCATGTTGTTCAATATCATTTCATATTATATTATGTCACAAAGAGCTGACGGTTCTGCATCACCCTGACAAGGCTGATTTACTCTGAAGAATTCATCGACATTTTGCACAGTCAAAGCTGACTTCATTTTGTTTGGATGGACGGTGGGAAATGTCTCTGTACTTGAGTTCGAATATTAGTCTGAAAATCATTCTCAGATTAAGGATTCAGGAGACCATGGGTCCACGGCTTTGCAAAGTAAGGACTTTGAAAGGCAGGAATAGACTTTTCATGGCTCTCATTGACAAAGTATTTAGACCAAGGCTTTAATAAAAATCAACAAAGGTTAAGTCAGATTTTTTTTTCCAGCGTCCCCTAAAGTATGTGAATTGTTCAGCCAGTGCCTCAGAAAAAGAAAATCGTATGAGAGGATTTTCCCTGATAGAGACATAAATCATTTATAAACTCCTTAAGGGACGTTAATCACCTTATTTTCTTAATTATGTGTACTCATGGTTCCTTTGCCCATTCTCTTTCTTACCAGTAAAAAGGCACAGGTGCAATCAGCGGCGTATCAGGATGTCTCTGGGCTCAGAGACTGTGCGACCATGGATTTGGAAAACTCAGAGACAGTGAGACAGAGGCTCTTCTTGGGACAATATCAGAGGGGGAAGAAATGGACTTGAAATCATCTGCCCTGCGCCTTAAAGAGCTACATGCACATCAGGCTGTTTTCAAAATCAAATAAATGCATATACTGCATAACATGCCTTGTGTGAGTGTCTACCACATGTGAAATCTGCATCTATTTTACATACTTAGGTGAAAGATTATGCAATATGACCTTTAAAAAAATGAAAAAAAATTGATTTAAAAAAAAAAATCCATCCAAGTCACTCCCCTGCTTAAAAATAGGTGTAAGAAAATGAACTCCTTCTCTGGCTTCTCATCACTATTGAGACGAAGTCCAGGATCCTTTCCCCCGTGAATGAGGCCCCAAATGATTCTACTCTTGCCTGCTTCTCCACTCACCTTGCCACCTGTCTCTGCACACCCATCACCCTCAACCGCACCCATTTAGTTTCAAAACCCCCACACTCCATCCCACCCAATGCCCCCTGCATTCCAGAAGGCTTCCTCTTTCCTCTTCCTCTGGCCAGCCCCTTCCCACCTGTGTCAGGTTAAATGCTGCTTCCCTGGGTAGATCATCACCGATTCTTCCCCTGTGTTACGTCCCTGTGAACACAAGACTGGCAGAACTCATCAAATGCACCCCATTTGGGTTGGGGGAACTACTGATTGGTGGCTTTGGGGTTGCAAGCTGCAGAAGGACAGGGTCACATTTTTGTGTGTCCAGCACACAACAAGAGTATCTGCCGAGAAAAGTGGCAGAATGGAAATCCCTGAAGGGACAAGGCCCCTCTCTGCGAGTGCAATCTGGCAACCCTCAGAAATTTTATCTTATGTATTTTTAAAGATTTAACTTATTTGTCAGAGAAAGAGAGAGTACAAGTGGGGAGGCGGGCAGGCATTGGGAGAAGCAGGTTTCCCACTGAGCAGAGAGCCTGATGCAGGACTTGATCCCAGGACTCCGGAATCGTGTGACCTGAGCCGAAGGCAGATGCTTAACGGACTGAGCCACCCAGGTGTCTGGAGAAAGTGTATTTTAAAGAGCATCCATTACACTTCCCTGTTCTGTATGATCTGTGCACTGTTATTCTCAACAGATTTGGAAATCACAAAATTTACCATTTCACCCAAAGTCCTGGCTGTTGCTTGGTGTTGAAGAACGTGCCATCAAAATCACCCTTACAATTCATTAGCAATCCATCCACTCCCTCCCCACCCACCCCCCCAAAAAGAACAAAGGACCACATTTCCTAGACTTTGGGAGTGATCATTCCTTTTTGTTTTTGTTCCGTTTTTGTTTTAAGTTTTATTTTAAGAATGACTTTCTAAGAGTTCTTTGACATATACAGTAGTCACCCTTGCTAAACCTAATGTTCTTGTGAATTTTCACCTTGGGTCTGGCAGGAATCAGGGACAGAGCGGAAAGGGACTTCAGTGATCGTCCTGGATAGGAATAGGTCCAGAGGGTGACCAAGGTTGGTACAGACATTCTGTGAGGGAGCAGGGAGCGGTGGGGTTCCTCGACTCCACCCCTCCATGCTCTTCCTCCTTTGTCTGTGTTCACGCTTCACTTGGAAATTCTACCCCAGCTTTCCCGTTTCCTCGTGGAAACGCGCCTCTCCAACACTCTTAGCCTTTTTTCTTTAAGTTGTCCCAGCCCAGCTCAGTGGTGCAGCCCCAGAGCCACAATGGAAGCAGCCGGCCCTTCACATTCATCTGTCCAGTGTGATTGGTTTAGAATTAGACACGTGACCCAATTAGAGCCAGTGAGAAGCAGACAGATTGTGGGACCGCTGGGGTGAGTCTACGCGGCTGCGCTGGAGGGTGGGGGCAGGTGCTGGAGCTGCTGCAGCCATCCTGGGAACAGAGTTGAGAGGGAGAGTCTCTCAGACCAGCAGGCTCCTGTCCACCTTGGTCTGAGAACCTTGTCCCAATCCCCAGGTAGCTGGGTCTGCACCGCCACCATCCTCTTGGTTTTGCATGTGGGTAAGTTCCCTCTGTTCCAGGTTCCTGCCATTTGCTCAGAAAGCATCCTGCTGAGCACCCTTTGCTGGCTTCTGTGCTCTATACCCATGCCTGCCTCCAGGAGTGGGATGTAGCTGCAGCTCCTGCAGTCACAGGCGGGTGAAGGGGTCCCACTGACACGGCCGGAGCCTGTGGTGTTCTCGCTGCCCCATGTAGCCCGTGCAACCTGCAACGCCCTCAGCCACCCATCTCTCAACAGGAGAGCTCTTGAATTTTGGGGAGGGGGCGCTGATTCCTCCTCATCGTCGGGAGGTCCCTGGTGCTACAGTGTGTTCAGCAATCTGCCTCCCCATGACAGCCTTCAGTCTCCTCCCCATGCACACTTTCTGGGACCACTGGAACGCAGGCCCTGCGTTCTCCCTCCCACCCTTGCCTCTAGTCCTGCCCTCATTCATGAGGGAAGGAGAGTCCCCGGCCAAGGCGCATTCCATCCAGTCACTGCCTCCTGAGGTTTCACTTCCACTGCCCCTGGTCAGAGGAGGTCAGAGGAGGACACAGGCGCTTGTCTTCAGGTTGCCAGAGCCCGTGCCCCAAGGCTGTGTAGCAAACGAGGCTTTTATTCTCCAGGCTACATCCACTGACAACACTGCCTGAGCCGCTGGTCCCCATCTCCTGCTGGAGGCTTTTCAACCACTTAACATGGGTTTTCAATTTCCACTGCTTATGCACATACATCTCCATCCCAGTGAATGGATTGCCAGGGGAACCTTCCTCTCCAAAATTCTGATGGACGGCATTTTTACCCTGGAATGATCCCTAAGTTAAAGTGATATTCACCAATATTCATTATGTGGTAATGGCATAGAGCACCAGATCAAAAATTCATGGCAAGCACACTCTGCAACATTCTCCTCCTCAAAGGCGTGCAGAGCAAATATATGACTCCATGTATATGCACATATGCACACAGGCTGCATATCTGTATGTATGCAGAGCACGTGTGCGTACACACACACACACGCACACACACACACACATGCACACACACACACGCAGGCAGCCCGCGTCCCACCCTCTCCTTCAGACTCCATCCAGTGTGGCATCGCTGGAACCAACCTGTCCAGGAACAGGACTGGGGGACAGGATTTCTCAACCAAGGAGCTGGCAGATGTGAGTTTAGGAGAAGAGAAGAGTCAGTGCAGCAAGGCGTTTGGTTTCTGCCTCTGTAGCACTCTACCACCAGCCAGGAGGGAATTCATCAGCTCTGCAGCTCGTTCAGACACACAACCGTGACCCTGGTGGAGATGCCTGCTCTCTCCGTGGAGGCAAGCAAGGAGGACCCAGAGGGTGGGGGGTGGAGGACTGGGCTTCAGCACCAGGACTATGTCAGCCAGAGCCCAAAGCCCCGTGACCCAGACCCACAAAAGGGAGAACAGCGAGCCCCACAGAACCCTCCCCGGTTCTATGACTCAAGAGCGTTTGTTGATATTTTTTAAAAAGTCTCTTCCCAAATTATGACAAGGGTCTTTGGTCCTCACTCCCACAGGGAGCAAGAGAAGAGAGGGTCCCTTTCTTGCCATGGTTGAACCTCTCCTCTTTGTGTCCTGCCCCACCTGACTGCCCACACACCACCAGCGGCCTTGGGAACATTCCTTAGGAAATCGCTTTATTTCCTCCTTCCTTGCTCTTATGCCTCTAATCTGTTTTTATTTTCCCATCCCTGTGCCCGGAATTGCCAATGCAATGTGAAATAGCAGAACAGGTCTGCCATTCTGATCACCTTTTAGCCATTAGAATTCATCACCCCTGTTGTCAAGTAGCCACCGTGCTCCATGGTGAGAGCATAAGAACATTGTTGCCATGGTGGAAAAACATTTGGTTCTCATTTTTCATATATATATATATTTTTTTTCCTTTTCTTCTTCCTTTTGGCCCACAGGAAAGAGAGCCCTAAATCCCCACACCTTGCTACTTCATAAATCTTCTGTCCCTAATTATGCCTCTAGGGTCACTCTTGACCAGTCTTTCAGAGGAAATGCTACCTGGCCTCCCATGGTTTGGTGTATCACCTAGGTTGCTTTCTGCCACATCTGTTCCACCATGAGAGATGTGTCTCTAAAGACTTGAATTATTTACCAGGGGCATATAGGGTATTGATAACCAGATCTGAAGGTTTTGCTTATATACAAGTATATGTGTATATATATGTACATATGTATGTATATAATACTCATATTGTCCTCATCCTCTTCCTGAAATACTCCTGAATGAAGATCTTCCTCAACCCCAGGACTCCTTGGGTGGGTGTCTGAGCACACGTGCCACAAGGGGGTCCCAAAGGAATGGGCATAGAGTGGTGTGTCCCCATTTGCTCCTCTGGTCGCTAGAAGGCTCCCTAGCTGAAAGTCCACCCATCCTCTCCTCTACCCCCTAGTATGCTTGGTCTAGTCCCCTCAAGGGCAAAAGGAAGGCAGACCTTCACCATATTTTATTCCAAAAGCACTGAGGATGAAATTGCTAAGTTCACAAAGAAGGAGAAAAGAAGGAAGTAGAGAAGCCTTAAACTCAGAGCAGAGAGGACAGATGAGGCACTGTGGGGTAATGGCACAGCGTTGGGGACAGAAGCCCTTAGAAAGAGGGTCTCCTTGGCAGGGAGGGAGGATGGGCAGTCTCACACCCCAGCTCAGAGATTTTGAAACACAGGCGCAGGGAATAGAGACCCCCTCTCTGGAGACACACCTCCCTTACCTACTCCATCCAGGAAACCCCAGGTGCACCAAAAGTGTGCCTCCCTCCTCCCCCATGCGCAGAGGGAGACAGCAAAGCTGAAACCCACAAAATCAGTCTCAAAGAGAATTTGTGGACTTTTGGAAACATCCTCCAAGCACAGTATCCATGTTCCCACTTTTGAAACTGAGGAATTTGGGCTAGAGTTGCCACATAAAGTACAGGACATGCAGGTAAATTTGAATTTCAGATAAGCAATGAATACTTCTTTAGTGTAAGTATGTACCAAATATTTCATGGGACATGCAAATACTAAGACTTTGTTTATTGTTTATCTGAAATTCAGTTTTAATGGGGCATTCCTTTTCTTTCTTTTTCCTAAATCTTGCCGGATTTAGGTCAGGCAAAATTTCCTTGAGTTTTGCTATCCTCCCCTTTCTGTCTCATGGCTACTGGTAAGGAGATACACACCCTCAGGGGATGAGAAGAGCTCCTGGATCAGTACTGCCTACTGTGGGGAGAGCAAATATTGGGACAAAACTAAGGGAGTGGAGATTTGTTAAAACACCCAGTTCATCAGTAGTTAAGGCTGATGGACCGAGCCTGGACATCACAACCTGCATCTGGACCATCCCCCGCCAAGGAGCAACCGGGAAATCCTAATTCATAGTTAAAAGGATAAAAATCTGTGTCATCTGTCTTGGTAACCCCAGAAACTGACACTTGTACCAAAGGAGAAAAAAAAAAAGAGGCTAATACTCTGTGTGACAAATTGTATTCATATTTTTGTCTAAACCACTAATTATTTTACCTGTATGAAATTCCTCTATTATTTTCACTGCTGGAAAATCACAGGGTGGTAAGTGCTGCTCGTACCTGTCACAGACGAGGCGTAAACAATGCGATACAATAAAACCTCATATAGCATGGCACACACAATAGTGGCTTGCCGGGCTCACCAGTAAAACAGAACATCAAAGCAAAAACCGTTAACCAAAGGTAGCCTGCAAGGAGAAATGTGGCAAGTGAGTTTGAAGACTGAATTACTAATATCCCTGGACAACAGACTTCATGGATAAGACAGAGTGGGAGGGAAAGGTCCTGGAGAGGGGGGCTGACAATGAGCTGTCAAGATCTGACCAGAACGAGCTCCTCATCGCCTCTGCTCATAGGATGGGAAGTACAGTCCTGCACATCTGGTTAGCACTTTACAGTTTACAAATCGTTCATCGGATCTTGCCCCACCTCCATACAATAGGACAAAAGCCTGCAGTTCTCCAGGAACTAACTCTGGGAGAGGTCTGTGATTTGTGATTTGACAGTGGGTGCTGAGATTTAAGGCAGAGTTGGTGCATATATATAAAACAGTGGACAAAGAAAATTTTTTTAAATAGCTCATAGAGTACCCAGTCTGATTAGAGGGACACTCATTTATCAAATCATCATATTAATGGATGTCCAATTACAAATAAACCTCAAGAATAGGACTGGGCTCGGGGTGCCTGGGTGGCTCAGTGGGTTAGGCCTCTGCCTTTGGCTCAGGTCATGGTTTCAGAGTCCTGGGATCGAGCCCCACATTGGGCTCTCTGCTCAGCAGGGAGCCTGCTTCCTCCTCTCTCTCTCTGCCTGCCTCTCTGCCTACTTGTGATCTCTGTCTGTCAAATAACTAAATGAAATCTTAAAAAAAAAAAAAAAAGAATAGGACTGGGCTCTGTGTAAGCATGTGGCGGAAGAACTTGATCTACCTTCAGGGCATTAGGGGAGGCTCCCCTTTGGGGGTGATACAGAGCTTAGACCTAAGGAAGGGGGATAAAATGCCTTCCAGTCAAGTGAAGAGTACTGAGCAGATAAAATCTGGTGGCTCACTTATAGAGTGAAACAAGAAGGCTGAGAGAGAGGGGGAAAGATTAGGGCAAGATAGGGAGGGTCAGCAGGGGCCAGACATTAGAGGGTGTCAAAGGCCATGCTAAGGGTTGAGAAGCCATGGACTGATGTTAAGCAAGTGACAGCTTCTTTCTTCAGAGTTCTTGGCAGTGCTGCCTTCTGTACTTCGCTGCCAGGATCCAGGTATATAGGAGTTTCCTGGGTCACCAGAAGTAGGTTTGTCAACAAGGGGTGAGTCAGATGTGACTTGGCAATGCCTCCGTTGGAAGTGTGTCCCTCCTGTTGGTGTTCAGCAGATTAAGTGGAAGAGAAGTCCTTGGTGGCTGCCAACCACTGACATCTACTGGGAAGACAACTTAGGGAGTTCGTCCTCAGGGTGGTAGAGCTTTGGTCCTTGCTCAAGTGGAGACTAGAGGCTTCTTGGTCATCAGCCAGGAGTGTAGGTCATGGAAAAGTGGCTGGGCTCTCCTGATCCCTGCCTCTGGACCCTGAAAGTTTGGTCCCTTTGTCCCAAGCCCCAACCTCTCTCTTTCTCTTGTTATGACCCCTTTATCACCACCCATCCCTGCAATATTGAGGACTCTTTTTAGTTTAGGATGTGGAATATTTATAGGTATTCTTCCAAATCTGTTTTCCATGCATACAACCCCTTCCCCATCCCTCTTCAGCCTAATTTTGAGTTCTCAACAACTAGATTTCTTTTTCTCTGTTCTCAGCTCTGTGTGTCATTTTTTTCCTGAGGCACTGAGTGTGAAATACCTGGCTGAATGAGTTAAAGTCATGGGGTAGAAAGAAATAATGTTATTCTATCACAATAAGACTTTCCATTTGCAATGTCCATTCTGGACACATGAAAACTGGTGGCGTGGGTAGATTGATTGGTAATTGCTACATGACTCTGAAACTAGGAGATGGTGACATCACACTTGGACTGGTGTGATGACACTGGACATGGAGAGTCCAGTTTCCATATAGATTAGGAGCTAAAGCATTGAGATTTGCAATACTTTGGGTGTGGAAAGAAGGTAGAAAAGGTGTCAAGGAGAACATAACTCAGAGCTGGATGGTATGGTGGTCCTTCACTTGAAATGAACACCTAGAAAGGAGGGGCATCATGTTTGAGGAGAAAACTTACAAGTTTTCTCTTGAACACAGCAAATTGGTGAATCATGAGAAGCGTTCAAGTAAAGATGGAAACTTGGGCATCTGGGTGGCTCAGTGAGTTAAGCCTCTGCCTTCAGCTCAGGTCATGATCTCAGGGTCCTGGGATCAAGCCCCGCATCAGGCTCTCTGCTCAGCAGGGAGCCTGCTTCCCCCTCTCTCTCTGCCTGCCTCTCTGCCTACTTGTGATCGCTCTTTCTCTGTCAAAAATATAAATAAAATCTTTAAAAAAAAAGTTGGAAACTGGCCAGAGATATGGACCCAGTGCTCAGCAGAGTGGTATTCACTTCAGATAAAATGTGGAAGCTATGGGTATATATAACTAGTAAGAGAAACAATAAAGGAGATTGCCCAAGAAAAAATGAGTAAAGGTAGGAAATATCTCGGACAACTTTACTATTTCACAGTTAAATCGAAGAGATTGAAAAAGAGGTTGTAGGGTGATAGAAGAACCAAGAGGGTATACCATCCCAGGATCCAAGGGAAGAGGTGGTTTCAATGATGACACATTGGTCACCAGTGACCCTGCTAAGGGTCAAGGGAAAAAGGGATTTAAAACAGCCATTGGATTTAGGAACAGGGAGATCATCGATGAACTAATGATACTGTTGGCAGAGCGAAGAGGGCAGAAGCCAATGACGTGAATGTCATTGTGAATAGGGTGTGAGGAAATAGGAACAAAGAGTGCAGATGGTACAGATCATTCTTTACAAAAGTATAGTCCAAAATTACAGCCCATACTTCCCACCAGTTTGGCTGTGGCCGGGAAAATAACACTAGGGTAGTAGCGGGAGGAAGATACAGAGTACAGGACTGTATGTTTATTTGCTTGTTTTCTTATTTTAAGATAGGAAATTTGAGTGTGTTTACAGCCAGTAGGAAGGCCCCTGTGGTAGAAAGAGTAGTTGTAAAGATAAGAAAGAGGAGAGAATTTATAAATAGTATTGGGTTCCTGGAAAGGTAGAAGCAGGGAGACCCAAAATTTGGGGGGTGATGGAAAAGAAAATCTATCTTGGAGAGGAAGAAGAGGCACCCTAGGTCCAACAGTAAAGAAGGGAGGAGGGGGGATCTGTACGGGTGTAGGTGGCTTAGGGCTTGGTATAAGGATGTTTAGCCCCTCTATGATTTCTTCTACATTTTCAATAAAGCGGGGGGGGGGGGGCCATCTGCTAAGGGGGATAAGCCAAACATTTGAGTGGAGTAGGCATGTTTTGAAATAAATCTGTAAGAATGAGAAAGCAAATTAATCTGAGAAACCTAGCAAAAGAGCCTTTCATGTTTGAAAGATCTAGGGTGGGTGATCATGGATTCATAGTGAAAATAGATAAGCTTGCGATCCAAAAGTCGGATGGTCATATTGGCCTCCATCTGTTCACCCAAAGCAAAGAGACACGTGTCTATTCCTGACCCATGCAAACTTTATCAATCTAAATAATATGACAATTTTGTAAGTGGTTACACATAGCTAGTTCTATCTCCCCAGCTAATATACACATTCTGAGAACATAATTTTTCTGTTGCTTGTCTAGTCCCTTTTCTACTGTCTTGCTATGGTTCTAGACAAAGAGCACATCAACAGTGTTCAAACAAAAGACCGGGTAACACTTGTGAAAGCATTGTGAGAACTTGGTAGTGTGCAAGACAAAGCTGTATCAATAGGGAGGTCTAATATGGGTGATGTTAACAATATTGTTAACAATTGTTAACAATATGATGTTAACAATATTGTTAACAATTGTTAACAATATGATGTTAACAATATTGTTAACAATTGTTAACAATATGATGTTAACAATATGATGTTTTTGAGTGTCTTGATTTTTTTTAAAGCACTTTCATACACAGCATCTTACTTAGCCAAAAAGTCACTAATGAGGGGGGGTATTATTATACTCATACTCAGTCCAGGAAACAAGGTTGAGGAGCTAGCTGAAGGTCAAAAAACAGGATATATCAGAACTGAAAGCGGGTCTAGGTCTTGGGACACGAAGGAGGGAACTTGTCCCATTACCAAACTTGGGAACATCCAATGTGGATTAACCAATCTCAGAAATTGAAACGGGAGGATGAAATCTCCAGACTTTTTTTTTTTTTTTTGGACGCAGAACTTAGTTTTAAAATATCCAGGTACACACTTGGTCACACCTCCAAGACTGAAAGACGCAAAGGTACGGCCACGGATTGTAAAGAACCACTTTCCACAGCTTCCCCCCTTCCTGCAAGAAGGAAAACAGCTGTGGATTGTATTTGTCTAAAATTGTCCTCTTCATTTAATACTTTGGGGATAACTGGGAAGGAACAAAAGGCCTTCCTGGGGAAAAGGATATTTTCCTGCATGTGTAGAGACCAGAACCACATGGTCAGTGTGTGGCCACAGTCCATGAATCTAAAACTAATCTCAGAGAGCCTGAGGCTGGTCAGAGGAACCCAGTAAAGGCATCATTTTTCAATGAGCCCTGAACAAAACACATCGTGCACACAAGACTGCCCGTGTCCCTCCCATGTGTGTTAATGTTTTGCCAACATGAGCAAATAAAGAAATACCCAAATAACTATCAAGACATAAAAAGGTCTCTGGCAGTTCCGAGGATAAAAAATAGTAAAACCAGGGGCACCTGGGTGGCTCGTGGGTTAAGCCTCTGCCTTCAGCTCAGGTCATAGTCTCAGGGTCCTGGGTTGGAGCCATGCATTGTGCTCTCTGCTCAGCAGGGAGCCTGCTTCCCCCCCACCCCCGCCCCCCGCCTGCTGCTCTGCCTACTTGTGATCTCTCTCTCTCTCTGTCAAATAAATAAATAAAATCTAAAAAAAAAAAAAAATTAGTAAAACCACCATTAGACAACCCAGAACAAAATGCCAAGGACTTGACAGGTCTATTTTTCAGAGATGAGTCAAGAAGAAGGTCTCCACTTAGAAATTGGGACCGAGGGGCGCCTGGGTGGCTCAGTGGGTTAAAACCTCTGCCTTCGGCTCAGGTCATGATCTCAGGGTCCTGAGATCGAGCCCTGCATCGGGCTCTCTGCTCGGTGGGGAGCCTACTTCCTCCTCTCTCTCTCTCTGCCTGCCTCTCTGCCTCCTTGTGATCTCTCTATGTCAAATAAATAAATAAAATCTTTAAAAAAAAAAAAAAGAAAGAAATTGGGACCGAATTGGATGGTGAAAGCAAGTCTTGTTTGCCTTCAAAAGAGTTCTTTTTTTATCAGTGTGAATCCAGGAATCCATATCATGCTTTGGAAGAGGTCCTTGAGTTTCAGGGAGAAATTAGTGGCATGCCTTCTAAGCTAGGATATGACTGAGTCTATTCCATTTCTTAAATGTCTAAGAAATATCAAGAGGATCTATTAAGCTAAAGGACCCATGTTAATGCAACATTAGAGAACTTGATTAGAGCCCAGCACTCAGGAAAATCATTTTCAGCTTCGCACATGCTACATTGCACATGTAATATGTTGTGTTTGATGTTATTTGTCATTTATTAAATGTATATGCTAATATGAAGTGTTCCATTTCCTGACTATGGGGTGTTAAAAAAGTTCACTCTCACTTCACACTCAAGCCTAAGAAACCTGATTTCCTGAGCCCTTCCCTGAGCCAAGGCTGAGGGTCAAAGGCACATTTCTTAAAATTTTGTTTATTAAGTGCCTATAGTTATGAAATATGTCTGGGAGATTGTAACCAAACCAGACACCGCCTCTGCCCTCCAGAGGCTTATAGTTCAGCAGGGAGAAAAAGACCTGGGAAACTAATTAAATACAATATGCCAAATGCAATAATATGGCCATATCAAATGCATTAAGAAAGAAAGAACGAAAAAAAAAAAGAGAGAGAGAGAGAGAGAGATTCATCCAGATGGGGGTTTGGAAAAGACTTGTATAGGGTAGGCAGCATCTAAGCTGGGCATATGGAGTAGTGATTCTGGTTTAAATAGAAGAAGAAAAAAACTGAGGAACAATTCTCAACATTTTTTAAAAGCAACAGATTGTCAAAGTGAGTTTCTTATGGATTTGATGTATGAAAAATATGCAATGGACGTAAAGGAAAATGTATTCCTCAACTCCCAATATTGTCATTTGGAGATTAATATTAAAGAGTTTAAAGAGAAGAGAGTGAAAAGGTTCATAAGGAGAGTTTCTTCTCCAGTAGTTGCTATCCCGGAGCAAGTCCCGCTGCGCCGTGACCCTGACCTCCCTTCACCAGAGAGTCAGACACAAGTCTGGGGTCTGCTGTCACTGTTGACCAAGGGTAGGGGGAAAAAATACCCCCACTGAAGAAAACTGAAAGGGATGGTAGTTAACAAAAAACAAAGTTGCCTTTTGATTATGTCGTTGTTTAAGATACCAGTTACATAAAACAACGCAAAACTTTTATTGACATTTGAAAATGTGGCCTAACATTCAGTGTTCATGTTCAACAATTTCCCTGTGGTGTTCATTATTAGTGCCTTCCGAATTGGTTGACTTCCTTTAACTATTTAACTATTCCTTACTATTTCTATTAGACTGCTTGAATTTGCTTATTGATTTAAAAACATTCTCATGTATTTTTTAGAGTGATCCCCACCATATTTGATGTAAATATTTTCTTCCAGTGTCACTTGAGATGTTTCCTGATTATGTCCACTTGGAAAATGTTGGTAATTTCAAATTTACCCATCTTTTCTATATTTTTATAATTATTGAAATAAATTCTATAATTCTTGTTGACACTCTTAAATTTTATCACTATCTCTGCCTATTTATTCTCTCTCTGTATGTGTGTGTGCACATTTAGGTCTTTAATATATCTTAAGTTCATTTTGTGACTTTTGCAAGTTAGATTAGATATTTAGTTAGATATTTAATATGTAGGACTAGTTCTCCCAATTTTTTGAATGCCTCTTTCTCTTGCAACTAATTTCAAACATTAGTGCTTCACGTAGTTCCTTCCGTAGACAAGGGTCTATTTCTGGAATTTTGTCTATTCCATCGATTTATTTTATATTCTTAAGCTACACCTCACTTCATTAATGATTAGAGCTTCATAAATTTGATATCAGGTGGTGAAAGTCCATTCTTTTGATCATCTGTTTCAAACTGCATGGCTGTCCATGAGCATTTATCTTCTATTTGAATTTTAGAATCTGCCTGTCAATTTCCATAATGATCTCACTGCAATTTTGACTGGGGTTACACTATATTTTTACATAATTTGGGGAGAAGCAACATCTTTAAAATAGATCTTCTCATTCTCCATTTATAGTCAAATCTTTCTTTATTAAATGTTAGGTTTTTCCATAAAGTCCTACCATAATTATTGGTAGATTTATTTACTCTCAGATGTAATATTGTATACATGCTTGTTACTGTTGCTATTTTGAACAAGATGCATTGTACTTGGTTACAGCTGGTGTATGGGAAATCTTTTGATTTTTACATATTAATCTTATATCTGGCCCCTCTGCTGCAATCTTATATAAGTATCAATGGGTTGTTGATGGATTATTTCAGTTGTTAATAGAGTCTCTTGGATTATTTAAAGTAGTTAATTATGTCATCTTTAAGTGAAGATAGGGGTTTTTTTTCTTTCCAACTTTATTTCCTCCCTTTTCTTCCTTGCTAATGGACATATAGTAAAATGTTGAATAATGGTAAACATTTTTTTGTGTTTCCTAATTTTAATAGGAATGTGTATGTTTAACCAATAGTTTGTATATTTGTTGGTTTTTTTTTTCATGTTTCCTTTTATCCCTAGATTATTATTTTCATCATGATGCGATAGCAGATCCTTTTAATGCTTTGGGACAGCTATTAAGATAAATAAGTGGTTTTGCTACTTTACTCTGTTAATGTAGTAAATTACAATATTAGATTTTATTATGTAAAAACTTCCAAATTTATATCTCCAGCCATGAATTTTCCCTTGGCCTCTAAATTTGTTATAACCAATTGCTTCTTGACAACTCCACTTGCATGAACAATTGACTTCCTAAACTTAATGTAAAGTAAATGGTAACACCATCCATCCAGTTGTTCAGGAAAAAACGCTGGAGTCATTTTTGGTCCTTCGCTTTCTCTAATATATCATATCTAATCCCTAATCCATTCATACATCTCATGGACTCTATTTACAACCATCCCCACTTATATCTCTCTAGCCTAAACCAGCAACACATTTCGCCTGGGTGACTTCGATAACTTCCAGTTGTCTCCATGCATTCCTGCCGACTCCCCTCATTCTCTTCCTAAACCAGGAACCATAGTGATCTTCACAAACGTCTCCTAACCCAAACATTCCCTCTCTTCCTATCATACTAAAATAAAATTCAAAATTGTTCCCCTGACCTATAAAGCACACAGTCTGTCCACAATATTCCCAGCACCTTCTTCCACCACTTTTTTATTGTCCACTGGGCTTCAACAACATTAGTCCATTACGGTTCCCCCATGTACTGAGCACACAGCCAACTCAGGGTCTTTGCAATTGCTGTTCCTCTGTGTTGAAAACTTTTTCTACAGCTACTCACAAGGCTTTCTTCCTCACTTCATTCAACTGAGAGCAGTCGTCCTTGACCACTCGGTCTCAACTGGCCCATATTCATCATTTTCTACTTCTTTATCCTGTTTTGATTTTTATCATTCCCTGACATTATATTATATATTCTAATCTTGTTCACTGCTGTGTCTCCCATTATAACAAAAATTCCTAAGGGGATTATCTGTCTGTTTTACTCATCTCTCTATTCCCACTGACTAGAACAATTAAAATGTATCCAGACCCTGCCACATGTCCCCTGGGGAGGGGGGAAAACACCCCATTTAAGAATCACCACATTAAATGCTTATACTAGAAAAAAATGAAGGTCTCAAGTCGATAATCTAAGCTTTCACCTGAAAAGACAATGAATGACACTAATGAGTGGCAAATAATGAAATATATGCACACACAGAAAAAAAAAAATGAATAAATCGACAAAACCAAAAGCTGTTTCTTTTAAAAAAAATGAAATTAATGAACCTCTAGTTAGACTGACCAAGAAAGTAGAGAAAAGATGTATATGACCAACATTGGGAGTAAAAGTGGCAACATCACTAGAGAACTGAAAATGAAGCTGAATAGCTATATTATTATTATTAGAAAAATTAACTTCAAGAACAAAGAACATGCTTATGAGAGATAGAGAGGGATAAGACAGAACAATTCTAAATATGTATGTGTACAATAACAGGCTTCCAAAATACACAAAGCAACATAGGCAGAACTAAAAAGAGAAACAGACAAATCCAAAATTATAGTTGGAAATTTAACCCTCCTACTCAGTACTTGATAGAAAGAATAGACAGAAAATAGAAGACATGAACAACATTATCAACCAACCTGACATTTACAGATGCTCCATCCAAAACAGCAGAATGCACATGCTTTCCAAATACTCAGAATATAATCACTATATATATATATATATATATATATATATATATATATCGGGTCATTAAAAAATTGCCAATAAATTTATAAGGATTTCAATCAGATGGAATCGTTTCTCTGATTTCAACATAATTAGAGATTTTAAAAAGTATATTTGGAAAAATCATTAAATATTTAGAAATTTAATAATATTACTAAATAATATAGGGATCATAACAGATATCACATGAAAAGTTAGAAAATATTTTTAAAGTGAATGAAAATAAAGTTACATTATTTCAAAAGGTGTGAAATGCAGCTAAAACTGCTTAGAAGGAAACTGGTAGATTAAACTTGTATTAGAAAAGAAAAAAAAAAGCTCCCAAATCAATGATCTAAGTCTGGCCTTAAAAATTTGCAAAAAGAGGGGCGCCTGGGTGGCTCAGTAGGTTAAAGCCTCTGCCTTCGGCTCAGGTCATGATCTCAGGGTCCTGGGATAGAGCCCCATATTGGGCTCTCTGCTCCGGGGGGAGCCTGCTTCCCCCGTCCCCTGCCTGCCTCTCTGCCTACTTGTGATCTCTCTCTCTGTCAAATAAATAAACAAAATCTTTAAAAAACAATTTGCAAAAAGAAAGGCAAATTAAAATCAAAGTAAGTCGCAGGAATTTTAAAATATAAGTGCAGTCAAAATTTATTAATAAAAAACAATAAAGAAAAATAGTAAAACTAGAGATTTTTTTTTTTAAAAAGCAAATTTGATAAAGCTATATCTAGGTTTACTAATAAAAAGAATACAGAGATTAGCAATAATATTAATAAAAGAGGGGAGACCACCTCATATCCTACAGGCTTTAAAAGAATAATTAAGAAATATTACCAATGACTTTATAAAACATGAGTTACTAAAGCAAAGGTAGAAATAGAAAATCTGAATAACTCTATGTGTCTACTAAAGAAAATTGGTCTCATCAACTAAAGACCTTCCCACAGAAGAAACTCCCGGACCAGAGAGGTTCTTTAATAACTTCTATGAAATATTTAAGAAGGAATAACACAATCCAACACAAACTTAATACAAAAATTTGAAGAGGAGGAAACACTAACCAATCCATTTTATGAAGCCAACATTACCCATATACCCAATAAAAATATTAACTAAACACCAACATCCCTTGTGAACACAGCTTTTAGAATCTTTAACAAAGTATCAGCAAATTGAAGTCAGTAATAGGCTATGATTATAATACACTGTGATCACCTGGGGTTTATTCTGCTGGAAGGAGAATTTGCAAAGAGGCCCTACTCTCCCCACACTCTATTGCACAATCTCCCTTTTCCCTGGACCCCACACTCCCTTCTCTCTGACTAGGTTACTCTCTTGCCTTCCCATTGACTGGGATCCACTGTAGCTCACCCCCAAATAGAACATACCCAAATCCCAACAGTTGGACTTTCTCTCTGTCTTTTGCACATCTGTGAAGTTTGATCGATATTTCCTAATATATGGATAAAGAGTCCTTAAAAGTTTGAGAGCAACCTTGTTCAAAAAGCCACAACTTATGTCCCGTGATGTCCTGCACCCACATGCTCTACCCCATTCCCCCCTTTTATCAGTTTTATTGAGGTATAGTTGACAAGTAAATTTGTAAAATATTTAAAGTGTATAACATGATGGTTTGGTATAAGTACATTGTAAAAGGTTCCCTCCATCAAATTACTTAACACCACATGCACATTCTATACTCTTGGAAAATTTCAATTACACAATATAGTGTTATTTATAGCTACTAACCATAATTATTTATAACCTTCATGTTATACGTTAGATTCTCAGACCTTGTACAAACTTAAAGTTTGTACCTTTTACCAACCTCTCCTTATTTCCCCTACCCACTAATCCCTGGCAACCGCCATTCTGTTCTCTATTTTTATGTGTTTGATTTTTTTTTTAAGATTCCACATATAAGTGATACTATATAGTAAGACATTTTTCTCTGCCTAATTTGTTTCACTTAGCATAATGCCCTCCAGTTTCATCTATCTTGTCACAAATGCAAGGATTTCCTTCCTTTTAAATCTGAATAATATTCCATTGTATGTACGCATCACATCTTCTTAATCCATTCCTCTATGGACATAGACTTAAGTTGTTTCCATGCCTTGGCTGTTGTAAATAATGTTGCAACCCCTTTACCCTAATTTTTCCTCATAATAACAAGCTCAATGAAGGAAACTCAGAAAATTTGGAAAATTAAACAGCACAAAGTAAAAGAATTACCCTTGGTCCTATCAGCCAGATCTCTGTTGATACTCAGCAATCATACTGGTACATAGTACTATTAATATCTAGAAGCCTTAAGCAAATGTATAGGTTACTTTATGACTTTGGTTCTATGTTTGGGAAGGACTCTCTCACCCTCAAAAGATAAAGAACTAATTTGTTTTTTCTAATATTTAAACAATTTCCCTAGAACCATTTAATTATTTCATAAATAATACTACTTGTTCCATATAATAGACAATTTTATAGATTATAAGTCTCTTTACAACTTTATTATTCTCTTCCATGGACCTATTGTTGTATCATCCATTTTTAAACAATGGGACACCATAAATATGTTCTAATATCTGGTATAAGACTTCCCTAAATATTTTTCCTTTTCAGCCTATTTTTGCTCACTTCACATTTATTCTTATAGATAAAATATATTAAAGATTTTCAATATGCTTAGAGCACCTGGCTAGCTCAGTTGGTTAAGCAGCTGCCTTTGGCTCAGGTCATGATCCTGGGGTCCTGGGCTGGAGCCTCACTTCAGATTCCCTGCTCAGCAGAGGAGTTTGCTCCTCCTTCTCCCTCTGCCCCTCCCCCCACTTGTGTGCTTTCTCTCTCTCTCTCTCTCTCTCTCTCACTCACTCTCTTTCAAATAAGTCAATAAAATCTTTAAATTTTTTTTAGTATGCCAAAAATTCATTTTGAAGACTAATTAGAATTGCATTACATGTATAAGTTGACTTAGGAAAGAGAGTTTTCCACTCCTGCATTCCCATTACTGAAGTCTTCATTTTCCTCAATGATTTTTTGCTTTGCTTTATTTCCTTATAGATACTCCATATTTTGAAAAATTATTCCAATTCAACATTCCTATTTAATAATTGTGTTTGAAGTACCTTGAAAGATAACCAAAATTGCTTGACAAGGCCCATTGTTGGGGACACCACAAAAATACTCATTTCCAGGTAATGGAAGAAAACTTTTCTCCATAGAACTCCAGAACACAGGAATCTTTTTCCATTTCCTGGGATCCTACAGTTCTCTTCTATAGGTTGAGTTCCTTTTTGCTTTTTAAAAGTGCAAACTTTATTTAAATTCTATTAACTGCTTATTCTTTAGTGATTACACCAGTAACAACAAGGAAATAGCTACACTTATCAAATGGAGATTGCAAAATAACGACAACTACTTAGGAGTCAATTTCTTTCTTTTTTAAAAGATTTTATTTATTTACTTGACAGAGAGAGAAAGTGTGCATGCAAGTAGACAGAGCAGTAGGTAGTGGGAGAGGGAGAAGCAGGCCCCCTGCTGAGCAAGACCCCAATGCAGAGCTCGGGTATCACGACCTGAGCAAAACCAACTGAGCCACCCAGGTACCCCTGGGAGTCAATTTCTATGTTCCTGACATGTTGGCACTTTTTGCATGGGTTTTCTTTGCATTCATTCTAGGTTTTCTCATTTTGTAAATGAGAAAACTGAGGGTTTATGCCATGAGTTTAAGGCAGTCTGACTCAAGAGCCCATACAGTCAAAATTACATACCTTCTCCCCCTTCACATGAAGAATTCAGACCCCAAGGTGGATTTTACCTACACCATCCCTCACCAGCATTGTTGAATAGTACTCTTGCTACAGTGGGTGACTTCCTCCCCAATACCTCTTCAATGATGACTTCTCTCTCTCATTCTCTCTCTCTCTCTCTCTCTCTCTCTCATCTCTCTCTCTCTCTCTCTCTGCAGGTTCCAGCTTCTTCGGAACGTGCACATGAGAAGCCTGTGTCACTAAACTCTAAGATAATATAAATGGTAACATATCTCTGGAGTCACAAAGATTCCTAGTAAGATCCTAATTGATTTCTTTATTACTAATTCTTAGATGATGACTACTTCTGACATATCTGTTCTTGGGTTGCATCTCTACTGATTCAAATGCAGGATTCTCTGTCTTTTAATAATGTTTCTCTCTTTCCCAATGTTTATGTCTTTTATTTCTTTTTCTTTCCTAATCACATTGGCAGTATCTCCCAGATAATTTCAAATAATGCTGATTACTGTGATTCTTTATTACTCAGCCTGAACAGAATACTTCAGATATTTTATAATTATATAAGGTAGTGGTTAGAGAATCAAGATATATTTTTAGAAGTTTCAAAAGTGTTTTCCTAATCTAATTCTTTTAATAGAGATGATTTTTAAATTTTATCAAATGCCTTTTCAGAAATGGAAGAAATGTTTTTTTTTTCATTTTGCTCTGTTCTGCTCATTGCATTAAATATATTAATAGATTTTCTAATATCAAATCACTTGCTTTCTATAAAAAACATTTCTTTGGCCAGTGAGGATTTTGAGTATAATGATAGATTTGATTTGAGTATTTTAACATTTTACAATTTAAGTCTATGTCCTTCAGTTAGATCGTTTGTTGTCTTTTTTTTCCACTTTTGTGATATATTTTCCAGTTTTAATATCAATACTTCATTTTCTTAAATAAATTACAAAGCACTTAACATGGAGCTATTCTGTTTATTAAAGTTTGGAAGTAACCTGCCCATATTTGAAAAGTGAAAAATTTAGAGAAAACTCTTGCCTAAGCCTTTGTGTTTATGCTTCATTTATTTATTTTCTAACAGTGGGTGTATTTTAGGCTATGAATTCTTTCTAAGTCTTGCTTTTGTTGCATCTCATGAATTTGTACTTGTAGTGATTTCATAGTCTTTATTTTCTAAATTTTCAGTAATTACAGACTATTGGGTCTTTTGGCATTGGCTATTTCTCCTCTAAATTAGAAGGTCTGAATGAAATTTTGCTAGAATATACACTACTTGATTTTTACATTAGTGTTTTATTTTTCTTTAGCAAGAGGTGTCTACCATCAGACACACTATTTCTAGCAGAAATTCCTCAAAACCTGTGACATGCACCTTTAAACTCCAATAGTACTCTGATCACTTTATTTAGTACTAGAAGAGAGGATCTGCAACCTATAAGCAAATCACCATGGTTTCCAAGACTCATCCTTGGAGGCGACTTTGAACTGTGCCCAATGTTGATCTGGCACCCCAACTAAACTGCTTGTTCTCAGTTCCCAAACCAATCCTCATTTCCCAGAAAGACCTTTTCCATTACTCCCTAGGAGGTTCATTTTCTCCCAATATCCACCCCCAGCGCATTCTGACTATCTCTTAAAATAATCTTTCTTCCCCTCTAGTGTATAAGATCCAACCATACATACATACATAAGATCTAGTACTGCATATGCTTGTGAGATACCACAGCTCCAAGGTATCGCCTGGCACATGGTTCTTACTGGGCTCTCAGTTAAGTATTTACCCTCTGACTCCTAAAGGGGCAGGGATCTTGCCATCTCTTGTCTCATTTCCGAACTCCATGCAGTTCTGGATGCAGATCAGAGCCCAGTAAATCCCACATTTCAGAAAAGTACATTGAATTGATAAGCTTTCCATTTTCAAGGGACTCCAGTCTGTTCCAAGGGTCTTTGGATACTGAGTTTTCAATCTTCTCTTCTTTACAATCTACAACTCAGCAGCAGGAAGCAATCCCTAATGGTTATTTGACCTCAGCCTCTAATAATAACATGTTGATGCTAATTTAGGCATATATAAATAATTTTTACCTATTGCATGGAGCACTGAATGTGGTACATAAGCAAGGAATCTTGGAACACTGGGAAAATAAAATAAAATCTTAAAAAACATAATTTCAAAAGAAACCCAATTTCCCTTATTTTCTTGAGATCTTCTTTATTGTCACAAATATCTCTCTCTCAGAAACAAAAATCATTCTTCCTTATATCAAAGCTTATTCCAGCTTGCTGCAATGTCAGGATTTTGGTCTTTGTTTTCTCCCCGGGTATTTGTACCTATTCTGCTGTAATTACTTCCTGGCCTAAGTTTTGTCTGTCTGACAGGGAGACAGATAGAAAGACAGACAGTATGCCCACCTTTAAACTCACGGAAATCCCTCTTTTCCTTTGGAAGGTTAGAGGCAGATCCAGCAAACAGAATTCTTTGCAAAGGCCAAGGGATCAAAGACAGAAACTGTATCAACAAATTGTCTCTTGAAGCCACATCATCTTTCCCCTGGAACTTGCAAAGGCCAAGTAGACAATTGCCTACATGGCACGGAGAATTTCTGACAGAGTTTCTTACCTCCAATTCTCTTTCCTCCACAGGTCAAATTCAAGCCTCACAATTTTACCAAAGGCACTGATTTACAGCTCTAAAGACTTCTGTCACATCATCCCCATGATAACTGTCATGACACAGAGAGCCATGGTTAGTTCCCAGTATCTGAGCTTGGGTTAGCAACGTTCTGAGTGTATGATACTTAGGACAGGTAAGTTTTGAAGGAGAAGAGGCAGCAGAAGTATCGGGAGCTTAGGATACTCAACTTTTCTGTAGGGCGGGATGTTTTCCTGCGTGAGATGTATGTCATCACGAAGTATAAGGAAATCAATTTCCTTATAGAACAAAGGGATGCACTCAGGATAAGAAAATGCCCAAAGTTGAGACCAGATTTCAAGTTGAGGCTTGGATCAGTCAAAATACAAGGAAGAATTTGTTACCCATATGGGCAAAACCCTTACATTGGGAGAGTTGTCCATCTGGTATTAAAACATTTCATAAGGTGATGGTTCTCATCCCTGGAGGCTGTGCCTAGTGATGGTTCTGTCCTGGAGAATACCACTTTGGCTCCAAAGAAGAACAGGTTCTTTCTGATCCAATTATTCTAGAATGGCTGTGCCCAGGGTGGCCCAGACTACAGAGTAAGAAAGCATCCATTTTTCTATCACTGACCAAAACAGAGACTGCAGGTGGAATCTTTCAGAGTATGCACTGGCCATCCATCCATTGTCCTCCTACCATTCATTTCCCCCATGTCCTTTCACAATAGCCCATAATTTCCATTATTTTCCTTAAATTATTCCATAAGTCTCCTTATGATGCTGTTGAAACCATCACCAGCTCCAGCGGTGGAACATATGACTCTGGCTGAGATAATTAGGATATTCCATAGCCCTAAAAAGCACGATTACTTTAATGACTGGAAGTGACCTCGGCAGGACCAATCAGGGGATGAAAGAAGAAAGCTGCCCTGGGAGCTGTTGGCGGTCAACTCATCTTGTGATCAGGAAACAAAGACAGATCTATAGAAGGCAGGGGTGAAAAATTAGTGATATGGCCGAGCCTCCAAATAAGCCTGTGTTGAGTCTGTCCAATCAATCTCTGGACATTTGTTAACCAATAAATTAAGTAGTGAATTCCCTTCTCTACAGAAGCCAGGTTGAGTTGGGTTCCTCTCACTTGCAACTGCATTTGCTCTAACTGATGAGCATTGGTCCGATTTCATGGCTCCTATACTAAGTCATTAAAGATTATTGGATAATCATTCCAGGGTGTGACCAGAAGCCTCCTCTCTCCTTTCCAGACACACGAGCAGACAGACCTGGGGTGTGAGCTCTCCCTGGCGGTGGCAGGGACCATCCTCCTCACCAAGAGATTCCTCCACTGGGTGGGAGGGGAGCCTAGAGATGCAGGTCCCACATCCCAGGAGCCAACCTCGTGCCCCTCCCACTGTCTCATCTGGCCACCAGCAACCCTGTCATTTCCCTGACACTGGGCTGGCTCAGACAAAGCTCTAGTTGGAGAGATTACAGACAGATGCTCTGGCACAAATCAGAGACCCTGTGGAAGGAAAGCAGTCAGGTTTTCTCTTAAGCGACAGCCATCACTTTTGGCAGGCAGGGTAATTACAGGTTTGCCCTTCCACAGTGCAAGCTATCTGAAGGTAAAACAATGGTGAGCAGCATGTGCCTGCCTCGAAGCATGGAGAGGAGAGGAGAGAACAGAAGGACTCAATCTCTTTTAATTTATTTTAATAAAGCATGGGTTTTCCAAAAGGCCAAAAGGCCTCATTTGCCACAACGTGGTTGAGATCTGCCAACAGCTTCCCCAAACCTCCTCTTTCCTCATAATTCAATCAAAGCTGCAAATGGAAGCACTCAGCTGGCGTCTTCATGCTTTTGGGGGCTGGTGGTAGTATTTGTTTGTTTGTTTGTTTATTTCGCCCTTTCGGAGTCCTGCCTATGTCACTGCTTCAGTGACTCCTCCTGACAAGCAGGCTTCCTCACCCTCTCTTCCCTCTGCATCCATGAGCTTCCACGAGGCTCACCTCCTCCCCAGGCTTCCCTGTCCAACCCCTGCCCTACAGCCATTTGTGGATGTTCAGAAATGGTGGGACCTCTCTATTTGAGCTATGCTCACCTGGTGACCCCTTCTGAGACTCCAGGGTCATCATAATGGAGGGCAGTCATGCAGGAGGGAGTGAGCAAGCTCACTGGATCATTTCTAAGGAAGATATGTTCTTGGAGTGACTAGAAAAAGAAGACTGGTGATCTTGAAAAATGACTACTGTCATCCTCTCAGACAATAACAAAACCCACTCTGAGCTCTGAAACATGCCTACCACCCCAGGGAACTGACCACCAGGCCAGGCCCATCTCCTACCCCTTAGTTCTGGCCACTGCTCCAAACATCTGGAACTTTCTTTGGGAGATTTCTTCTCATCTTTCATCACAAGTTGCCTCCAAATTTCACAGCCCAGAAAAACAAACACCACCTTATTGGTTTTTCCTAAAGAACAGAAATAGCAAGAATTTTGTGAAAGCCTCAGGGAGGGGATTTTGGCTCATTTATAGCAAATGGATGGGTTAATTTTTCTACCTGGGGCTGTGGAAAATGAGTTGCCAAGTAAACAAATCGCTGTTGTCACATGAAGGCAAAGGCCTTTGCCTTCTTCCCCCTCATCAACAGAGAACAAGGGCAGCCTGTCCCTCCTTCTCTCCTGGTGGAGTTTTCCTTATGATTTCTTACTACTCTCAGGCAACTGCCATGAGAAGGGGAGTCCATCGGGGAAGTTCCCATACTGGGAGCAGCAGGAGGCTGCACAGCCCCTTCACCCACTCCCCCAGGACAGACCTGGTCTTAGGGCTCCAAATACACCTTCTGGGGGAGTCTTCTCTCTGCAGCCATCTCCAATGGCAGGACCTGGGGTCATTTTTGCATTGACTGGTGACTTGTTACTCCATATGGACCTCTCCTTGTTTGGGGCTGAGAATATTGACAGCGGATGGCCTTTGTGAAATCCTCTCTTCCTTCCAGTGCTTTTCCCCATGAAAGCTGAGCAGTGTGCTGGTGCTTTGCAGTTGTGGAGGCTTGATTGGACTTGAGAAAAGAGCTGCCCACCCCCAGGGTATCATCCCGCCCTCTAGCTTGCCATACTATTACTCCTTCCAGCCCTTCTTCCTTGTCCCATCTCCCCTCAACTGATGGGAAGAACTTTTTTTGAAAGAGTTCTGAGCCAGAAGTAGTCCCCACTAGGCTGCCATGCATTCCTCTCTCTTTTCAAGGACACTGGACCCCTCCTCTGATCTCGGCTGAGATGTCTAGCTCTGAGCATCTCAGACACCCAGTTTGTTCCCTACTGTCTTTCATATGGGCAGGAAGTACCACCATGAACCATGCAAAATAGACCCATTTTGAAAACTCAAATGAAAGGTCAAACTGGGGGTCACCCCACAGCTTAGTGTTTGAGAACAATCTTGCTATGAAGGGATCAGTTCATGGCATAATGCTGGGTTTCTGAGGAAAGACCTAGAGTGGAATCCATGTAAAAGCAATGGGGCACCACAGAGAGTCAGCCTAGATGAGACTTCAGACATTCTAAATTCATCTATCCCAGACACTTCTTCCTTTATGCTTAAACACACTTGTGCTACAGAGGAAATTGCATCCATATGCACTGTTTCTTTTAAACCTCATGTGACCACATGTTGTTTTCTGGATCTGTTTAATTGTCCGTGAAACCTCAAGAGTCATCTGTAACATGGAGGGCACCCACGGAGAACCCCATCACCATCATTGTCACAGACCACACCCTGCCAGAGTCAGCCACCTCCCTTGGCATCGTGGGTGGGCAGGCAGATGGGGCCAGGCCAGGACATACTGTTAGCATTGCCGGCTGCCATGTGTGTTCCACTGACAACAGGTCCAGAACGAGAAGGGCCATCACAGGCTGCTCTTACTTCTTCCAGACTTTGTTTCTGGAGGCAACATTGCTATAAATGCCTAGACCAAGAGCTTGGAGACCTGGTATTACCCCAGCTGGGAGATCTTAGACAAACCACCCAATGGCCCCATTCTCTGCTTTTTCCTTCCTTAAATAGGGCTACTGGTACTTGCTTTATCCACTTCTGTGGCAGTTGAGATGGGCATTATGAAAGAGAGGAGGCATACTTCCCTCATGCTTGTGAGGATGGAAGCCACATAGTGCCCTACCTCCCCTCCCCTAAGTTCTACTTGTTGACAGAGCAGTACTTGTTGCTGGGTACCAGAACCCCCAGCAGCATTCATTCATTCCTTTGCAGCTTACACACTGCTTTTACCTGGATTATCTTGATTATTCTCTACAACACCCAAGGGTAAACAAGTGTTATAATGATTCCCATTCAAGAAGACCCCAAGTTTCATGGAGACTCAGCCATGTGCTCAGGACTTGTAGACCATGACACACAGCCCAGTCCAGGCTTTCATACGTCCACTGTGTTTGTCTGCCAGCTGGCATAGCCTGAGTTCCACCCCAGAGATAGCTGATGCCTGGGAGGGATTTGCAATGGCGCTTCTGTCCCGTCAGCTCAGTTGTCCTCCCTCTCTCCCTGCTGCATACCATTCCTGTGACCCAGAACTCTATCCCCATCACTCCTGAGAAAGCATGAAAAATCCACCTGAGGCTTTGGGATCAACTAAGTCTTGGCTGGAAGGGAAGCAGGTGTCTGGTCCAGTGCTGGGGGTCCCCCGGGGCCAGCCCTGGGGCTGTAGACAGATCTTCCCAGCCAGTCTACAGGGATCAGCAGGCTGCTTTGAGCCAGACCTGACACAAACACAATCCACGAACTATGGAAACGCATTTAAGCTGAAACTCACGGACTTGACCAAACACACAAGGGGTAAGGGCATCCAATCTGGCTTGATTTGGAACTGAAATAAAGTCATCAGCCCCTGCCTCCCTTAATAAGTATCTCACCGTCATAAGATGCCTCTACTTGCTTCTACCTCTGTGTGTTCTGATTCACACCTCACAGGAAGAGCACCTCCTTCTCTCCCAGAAGCCCTGATGCAGACCTCATTGGTCCAGCGGAGTCTAGTGACCATCTTGAATCAATCACTCCACCCTGGGTGGGGGAAGTGTGCTGAGGTTGAGATGACTGACTCCAGCCTTAACCAAGCACTCCGTCTCTGGGGCAAGGCCATGCTGAGGGAGAGAATCAAATCTTTTCAATCACGTGGACTGAGAGCAAAAGGGGGGGGGTGTTCTTCAAGAGAAATTAAAATGTGGCCATTAAAAGATGAGTAACTGCAGCCCATCCAGCCCCACACCCCAATATCCACCTGAGACACAAGCAAGCTCTCATCCTTCCTCTAACAGGGGAGATGGCAAACTTTTTCTGCTGAAGGGCCAGGTCATAAATATTTTAGGCTTTGCAGACCATAGGGTTCTTGTTGGAGTGAGTCAGCCTCTGCCCTTACAGTATGAAATCAGCCAGACGGTAGGTAAGTGAGCGAGTGTGGCTGTGTTCCCACAAAACTTCATTTAGGGATGCTGAAACTGAAATTTCACATAATGCTCGCATACCACAAAATAATTATTCTTCTGTTGACTTTTTCAACCACTTCAAAATTTGAAAACCATTCCTTGCTCATCAACCATGTGATAACAGTCAGTGGGCTGGTGTGGGCTGGGGTGTGGATCCTCGCTCATAAAGGAAAGTTGACAGGAGGCGGGAACCCAGGACGAGGGCCAAGGAGGTGGTCAAGTTGTGCACAGACCAGTTGGAATGGTGTGTCTTGGGAACACGAATAAGAAAGAGCTTGAGGAAATCATTGGAACAAAGTGAAATTCTCAGTTCGGTTAGCAATTTACCTATATTCTCTCCCATACTAATTTACAGAAAGAAGTCTATTAATCATTCCCGGTGCAGAAAGGAAATCACATTCTCAGCATAAACATAAATTATCAGCCTAAAACTCAAATTCCTTCAGAGGGATGGGGCAAGCTAAAAGTTTTGAATAGCTCAAATAGAACAAATGGATGAGAAGAGATAATGCATCTTTTGAAATACAAACCTGAAAAGATGTTATGCTCAATTACACTGACAAAAGATTTGGGATCCAGCAACATCCTCCGTGGAATTCCGCAGCTAAACAGGAATGCTAAATCATAGACTCTAACTTAAGCAAGAATAATCTAGCATAAGCCACATTACATGCTCATCCTCTGGGGGGTTTGAATTGGCTCTGATGTTTACAAAATGCCTCTCTGCATCTCTAGAAGGAGGTGCACCTGCCTGCTAAGACCCCTGCGTCTCTGAGCTGCCCAACTCCCAAACTGGGAACACTGGGGTGCAGAGAAAGAAAGCCGAATCGAGGGAGGGCAGGAGGAGGGCTGAGTGTGAAGTCAGAGGGAGGAACTTCAGTTCCAAGCAGGCAGTGCTGGGGGAAATGACCCTGGAGAGGGAAAGTGAGGAGGATGACCAGGAAGAAAGAACTGGAACGTGGCTAGAAGTCCACGGGATCACCTGGGCACAGGTGAGGAAAACCCCGCCTCTTCTCTGAGCTCCTCAAGCCAGAACAGGACTTCGCAGACCCTGGGAGATATCAAACTGGATTTTCCCAGTCAGTCCCCAAAAGGGCCAGGGACAACCTCGAGTGCACTGCCATGTTCCACGGCATGGTTGGCGCTTGGTAGGGATTTGTATAACCCCTCAGCAACAATGTCCTGATAAGGGTATGTGTGTGTTAGGGCAGGAAAGGGATGGGAAAGTGGGCTTGGAGCTTGGAGATCGAGAGCTACCCCTGCCACATGTTTCTGGAAGGCAGGCTGAGATCTTACGTGAATCTTTGGCCGCTGCCATGACAAGTGTAAAAGGCAGACCCTTGAAATGTGTACCTCAGGGATCCTGGGAGGGAGACAGATGAGCTAAAGGAGAAAAGAGACACACAAAATTCTAGAGAATCAGAGGAACAGGCCTGCTCTATGGTGCGTCCAAGGGCAAAGTCAGGACTTACAGATGTAAGCTGGAGGGTGCTGTCTGGAGCAGTGAGGAGGCTGTTTTGGAAGAAGCACGTTGCTCTCCTGTGCCAGGGGCTGCCATACGGTGACAGAGCGTCCTGTCACTGGAGCTGGTTGTGTCCTGGTAAGGAAAATCATCCCCAGGGAGAATCACCTGAGAAATAAGTACCATTAAAAGTAGAAGTTATGGGGGCGCCTGTGTGGCTCAGTGGGTTAAGCCTCTGCCTTCGGCTCGGGTCATGATCTCAGGGTCCTGGGATCGAGCCCCGCATCGGGCTTTCTGCTCGGCTGGGAGCCTGCTTCCCCCTCTCTCTCTGCCTGCCTCTCTGCCTACTTGTGACCTCTGTCAAATAAATAAATAAAATCTTAAAAAATAAATAAATAAATAAATAAATAAATAAATAAATAAAATCTTAAAAAAAAAAAAAGTGGAAGTTATGTACAACTTAAGCCATTTTGTGCCCAGCCCACCCTGAGATCTGAACTCTGAGAAATGGGGTCAGGAGGCAGAGAGATGCTGACGGCTGTCTGGGTAGGGCGGAAGGGTAAGGCTTGACTTTCAACTAAAACCGGACTCGCTAACTCCCCCTGCAGAGAAAAGCCCAGACATGGGGCCTGTGTGGGAAATCTGGTGTTCAGGAAAAACAGGCTGCCAGTGGCAGGGGTGAAGGTGACCTGTCTTTTGCCCAGTGGAGCACAGGGCCCACGAGCCCATGGACAGGTTCTTCCCATTCCCGGAAGTCGGGCTGGTCCTCGCCTGGGTGTGCCCTCCACCAGCTTGCAAGAGTGGAGACATATCCAGGCTTCAGACAAGTCTCTCCATGCCCTACAGGAAGAGGAGCGAGGCAGGCCGGGAAAAGGTAGACGCTGCCTCTTCACGCTGAACCCCAGGAACTCGGGAGAAGGGAAGGGCCCTGGGGCTCCTCCCAGCAGGACATTTGTGGGGATCACAGGAAGCCAGACCCACGCCTCGAGGGGGGCCGCTTCCCTGGGGTTTGCTGGGGAGATGTTAGCCACTAGGGGCTGGTGCAGAGGGCACCTGACAGGAAGCTCTTTAACCATCTGCTGAGGAAACACCAGGGTAAATTAAAACGAGAGTGGATTTGTGACTTCTGTCTTTTCCAAGAAGATAGTGTTGGCAGGTTTATGAGAAAACCATTCCCAAACACCTTGAATTTATATGGCATGCTTATTTCAAAAGCTCTTCCACATCTGTTAGCTCTTTGAAGCCTCTGGAGGCAGGTAGGGCAGGAAGGAGAGCTGGGTGGGAGACGGAGCCACAGACAGGTCGAGTGACTTGCCAAGGCCACGTGTGGCCCCCCGGGTGGAGAGGCCGAAGTGGCACATGGCTCCCTGTCCCTTTACACAGGCTCAAGGGGTGGGGGGGGGTCTCCTTCTCCCAAAGCTCTGGCCAAGGGCATTGGGTCACAAGGCCGGAAGCAAGGTGACCACTTCGAAGCTAGGTGGTCAAGCGCAGGCGGGCCCAGGAGCGCCCCTTTCTCTCCCTCTCTCTCTCTGACACACACACACACACACAGCCCTGCACCCCCATGCCCTGCGAATTAGCCAGGGTTTAGAGGTAAAGGAATAATGGTTCCTCCAACAGAAACAAACAGAGGCTGATTGACAAGAAGGCCTTCATAATCAGTGCTGCAGTAAACTATACTAATTATGGTGTCAGTTGGTACCATTCGAAAGGTTGAAGCCCCATAATGAAAAAAAGAGCACACACACAGATGGCACGAGCTCAGCCAATGTAATTACAGGGTGACATTATTGGCAAATAGTATTTTATGAGGTATTAAGAAGGAGGTGGCAGAAACACGTTCCAAAACTTATAAGCTCCTTTGGGACTGGCCAGAGACTCGCCCCAGCCCCTGCAGTTGGGTGAGCCGAGCACTTCTCGGGGAGACCCTGAGGTCTTTCTGGTATCACGCCAAGGAGAAGATGTTTACAGGTAGGGATCACAACTCTCATGGTCCGACCCCTTGGAGGTTAAGAATGTCCTTGTTCCCAGCCTGCCCCAACCTCCTTAGAGTCCTCGGATCTTGAGGTCTTGAACTGTCCGTGCCAGCAGGTGCCACAGAGGGCACTTAGTTTCATAGCTGCCTTGCAGTGGGTGGGACAGGGGAACGGGAACGGCCCATTCATTGTAACAGTTTGTATCAATGTTTGGTCATGTTCGTGAGGCTGCGTGCCAGACACAGCTCTAGCTATGGCATGGGTCTCTGCTGTCACTGGGTCACATTCTATGGGAGACCAAGTGAAATTGACAAAGCACATCCGTGAAGCTGTTCTAGATTCAGAATGACACCAGAGGCTCTGAAGAAGACTGAATGGGGTGCTGCGGTCATGGCAAGGGGGGCCGGAAGTGGAGGGACACCCTGTATGGAGAAGCTGGGGTGGTGGGCTGAGATATGAGGAGGAGAGGAGATACGATCCTCTACTGGGGCCCAGCTCCTTGCTGGCAGAGGAAACGCAGAACAGGTGCCCTCCCCTGCAGCCTACACTCCTTCTATCGCATTGGGGACTCCCCATGAGTATTTGGGAAGAGATAGGAAGAGAAACTATCAGCTCTAAAAGTTTGTGGGATCAATGCATTTTGAAGGTTAAAGGAACATTAGAGATCATGTAATTCAAAGTCCCATGGGCCACATGTGTGATGAAGGAGCTACCTCCCAGGTCTGGTTATCTACTGCTGTACAGCAAAGCACCCCAAACTTACTCTCAACATATGATTATCCTTCTTACTCATGTGCATTGATTAGACAGTCCTCGTGTGCCTACATCCAGGGGGTGGTTGGGCCCGGAGTCATCCAAAGGCCCTTCGCTCACATGACTAGCCTGGGCCAGCGTGACTGGTAGAGCTGGAAGCTGTCCAGCCTCCCTCCACAGCTAGTGGGCTCCTTCCCCACATGGCGGGCTCGGGATGTGTCGACTTTTTCCTTGGAGCCTGGCTCCCGCTGGAACTAGCATTATAAAAGGCAGAGGCTGGGGGCGCCTGGGTGGCTCAGTGGGTTAAAGCCTCTGCCTTCGGCTCAGGTCATGATCTCAGGTCTCTCTGCTCAGGAGGGAGCTTGCTTCCTCCCTCTCTCTCTGCCTGCCTCTCTGCCTACTTGTGATCTCTGTCTGTCAAATAAATAAATAAAATCTTAAAAAAAAAAAAAAAAAGGAAGAGGCTGGAGCTGCAAATTTCTCAGGACATAGCCATGGAAGGGCCAGCACCTTGCTTCTGCTATGACTGCTAAGAAAATCCCTAAGACCCTCCTAGGTTCAGGGGAAGAGAAAGTAGAGTCCAACCCTCTGTGGGAAGAGTGGCAAGGACTTTGCAGCCATCTCGAATCTTTCATCTCCCTCTGCCTAAACACCATAGCTTCTACCAAGGGTCTCCCTTGCCTCTGGACAACCTAGGAAAGCATCTGTCATCCACACTCAGATTGTCTTCGTTTCTCTCCAAAATCAAAGAAGGAAGCCACGTTTATGGAGGGCCCACCACGTAAAAACTGTCTCATGCTTAGTACCACGTGCCCCACACCACACACCACCAGCGATGCACAGTGTCTTCCTTGCAGGAACTTACAATCTACAGAAGGTGCTGCCTTCTTCCCTAGGCAGTAGCTGGACTATTTTAAAGGGAAATTGGACATGGAGGCCCCATATATAAAATAGGTCAAGGCAGAACTATTCTGGGTAAGGTGAGAGCCCCGGGGCACCTCTGCTGATGCTTGCACTCAGATAATCACAGTATGCATGACACCACGGAGATGGAGAAAGCAGACTGGGGAGTGAAATTCCCCTTCTCCATCCTGATCAGAAGACAGGGACCCAGCCTGATGGGAGAGCTAGTATATTCATGAGATTCTTTTTTGACTGTAAATCTGTTTGAAGATGGTCAAATTGGCTTGAACAATAACAAGGAAAACAAGGATAAAAAAGGTCCTAGTTAGTTTCAGGAAGGGCTGGATCCAGGAATTCACATGATGTCATAGGCTAAGGAGCATGTAATATGGTAATTAACACAGGGGTGGGTCTCACCAGTCTTGACCTGTTCTAGCTTCACTCTCAGGGACCCTTGTTCTCTGTTGTGGGGAGGAGAAGGTGGTCAGCAATAGTTCTAGGCTTCCTCCTGCTATGGTACACTCTACACAGGCAGTTTCCACCCAGTCCAGCTCTGGTTGGCCTCGCATGGGTCTTGTGCTCCAACCCATACGTTCTGCTCTGGCTGTAAAAGTCTAAGGAGTCATTCCAACACCAAAGTCACAGAGGAACTGGTGAGGTCTCTTATACTGAGTGCAAAAGAAAGAGAATTACAGAAAGGAAGGAATGGCAAAGAAGCAAGACACAGGAAGACAAGAGACTGCTCTGGAAAAGCTGGCAATGTCTGGTATCTCCCTGCAACGTGAGAGGACCAGGCGGCTAGGTACGAACTTCTCTTAAAAGAGGTTCCTGTGTCCCAGGGAGGAGGTTCCAGGTCAGAGGTCAGAATCTTACTTTGGACCCCACTGCTGTCTCTGCCCTCAGCTCTGTGTCTGTCTCCCAGGCTCCTCGGGCACCAAGATGACCTCTGAGCTTGCAGAACACCCAGGAACGTCCCCAAGAGACTCCCGGCGGGTGCTTTGGCCTGAAATAAAGCTAGGAAAAAGGAAACACAGCTGCCATGCAGGATTATGAAACATTGCCATTAAGTTTAATGCCTTCGTAACAAAGAATGCCACATTTATTATCACAAATAAATCCACGGATTTAGCACCCATCAAGCCTTAGACTTTATTTTTCCATATAAAATAAATATGGCTAGAGTATAAGATTATGACTGCACCATTATTTTCTAAGACTATTTAATTTTAGTGCAGTCTAACTGCCCCCAGACTGTGAACCTGGACACAAAGAAGAACCACCCCAATCCCGGAAGAACGTTCGCCCCACTGAGGGCAGCAGCCAGCAAGGTGGGCTTTCCGGCACGGCTGCTGGGTTTCATCACTGTTTAATGAATTGTTGCACTCTTTATAGGATAAACAATAAATTGCCCATGATTTATCATATTACCCAATAAATCATGTGACAAATCATTAGGCAGAGTGATAAAATCAAGTGTTTTAGAAATAAGTTAATCTATGATGCCAATGTGTAAACTAAACAGTTGCTTAAAAACCCTATTTACTAATCATTTTTACATAAAGAAAGATTAATGATTATGTAGATTAAATGTGTACTTATTCCTATAAACATCAGACAGCCATGTGCTCTGCTGGCCTTCCCATTTTAGCAAAGGGCCCTGGAACGCTTCCCTTCCACTGACGATCCCATCTTCGTCCTCCTCCCTGCCTCTGCTTTGCCTGGGAAAAGGAGCCCAGAGAAGCCAGGGCAAGAGAAAGAAGTGGTTAATGAGGAGTGTGGCACTGGAGGGGTCTGGTGGAGAGGCTGTTCTCACCGTAAATTCTGTAATACACTAATTAACACTTTCATTAGGGCTCGGAGACAGGTTCCGATGCTGCCTGCTTCTCCAGCCCGCCTTCGACCCAGCGCTCTTTCTCACTTATGACAACTATGTTTATAGCTTCTCTGCCCATCGAGCTGGCTGGCACATCGAATTACCCTCAAGAGTACATGGGCATCACGTCACATTTGCGTGCCCAATATCATACGTGACGAGCTGAGCCACCGCCAGGGCCTTTAATGCACATCCCACAGACGGCCGGCCCCCGGAATGCATAGGCAGATATTAAGCTAAATCTTTCTGGAGTCAAGCTTGCTTCACGTCAGTTACACAAACATATTGGTTCCTTTAAAAGAACAAATGCTTTGTGAGTAAGGAAACGAGTCCAGGAATGAAACCTGAGAGATCATTCCGCACGTCAACTCAGACCTTCCTTCCGAAGGCTCTCCTCTTAGGATGAGGGGGAGAGATGGTTCGGCTTCTAGAATATGAGTTTTGAGCCACATTCATTATCAACTCTGGACGTTGCTAGGCAGTGTAAAGGAAGAGAGAGGGAGAGCCCTGGTGAGTGTAACTAGGAAGACCATCAGAATATCAGAGAAGAGTCGTTTTCCTCTCTTGCATGAAAATGTCCCTAATCTTCCCAAGAGTGCCTCTGACTTTGGATTCCTCCAACATCACAAATCAAACCCCGAAGCTGATCCTAGCGATGCAGATAGAAGTGAAGCCATCTTAGACATGTTCTAAAGCCCAGCTTCTCCTTCACATGAATTCCATGTTAAGGTATATGGGAAGATGCTGATCACCACCCTTGGTGCACCAGCAAAGCTGGGAAAAGCATGGATAAGGCAAAGCATGGGAGGTGAGAAAGGAATCGAGGATTGCACAGCATTGTCCCTTTTCAGAAAAGATCTAAAAACATGAAATAGATCAATTTTACCAACAACTTCGATTTCAATGAACTATTTGCAAAATACTGCCGCCAACACAGAAATCCAAGAAATGAGCTTTTACATGAGGTCTTTAGCCCTTTCCAAGGTGCAGAACAGTAGGAGTTCAGGGAGGAACATAATAGGAGTTCCAAGTCCCGTTATAACTTGGATGTAGGGTTCTCCTTCGTTGCTGCCCCCTGAGTGGTCATGAGCTGTGGACTCAGAGGAATGGTGTCCAACCACCAAGATAAAACTGGAAGAAGCTTCAAAGTACATTCTGTTTCTGCATGCCCAGAAAAGAGATAGGCAAAGTAACAACACACTTCTTGTTTTGTGTTCCCTTCTTCTTCTCTAACCCACCTCTAAATCCACTCTAATTCACATTTCACAAAACCACCTACATCATGCAAGATGTGTTGAGTTCTGCTTCAGTAACATACAATCTCAAAATCTCAGGAGCTTAAAACGCACTATTATTTCTTGATCTTGCAATGCCACTGTGGGCCCTGGAAATACTTGGAGACAGGTGTCTGCCCCACAGTGGTGCAGCGATTCTGTCTGCCTCAGTTGGATGTTCCTTCCAAGGCACCGCACACTTTTCTAGTCCCTGAGGAAGATAGCACACAGAGGGAGCACTACCTCTTGAATGCTTTTACCTGAAATGACAGACCATTTCACTGGCCAGAATGAAGCCCGTGGTCTTTCCTAACTTCAAGGATGAGGAAGAGTAATTCTCCATATGCCAGAGGTAGAGAAGTAGACATTGGTGAACATTCATAATGTTGACCACACACCCTTCCAAAAGCACACTTCTCTGCCACCATGCCCTTCCCTGCAAAAACAATGGAGCAGATTGCCCTATGAACAGAACTTACTTCCCAGCACCTTGCTGGACTCAGAGCTATGGTGCATTTGCTCCATCAGGGACAGTGAGAGGCACATTTGGGTGGTGGTCAACTCTACAAAAAGGCAATATACTCTAATGGTCAAGAGCATAGATTCTGGGGTTAGACAGCCTACACTTGAACTCCAGCTCTGATACTTAACACTAGTATGCCCTTGGGCAAGTTAATTAACTTCTCTATACCTCAATTTGCTAATTGTCAATGTGGAGCTAATGATGGTGCCTAACTTGTGGGGTATTCGTGAGGATTAATTACATTAATACATGCGAAGCCCTTGGCACTGAGTGAGTGCCACAGAAATGTTTTCTATGACTGCAGTGCTTTACAATCTGCACGAGACCCTCACAACAACTGGCCCGTTTTGTCATTACAATTTATCTATGGAAAAGCTCACCGCATCTCCTGTATCTTCCCCCTGACCATCTCAGACAGAAGCCAGCAATGAAAGAAGGATGTTGACTTGTTTAAAGGCTTGGGAAGGACTTCAGAAATTAATTTGGGAAGAAATTATTTGCTCTGCATATGAAAAATGAGAGGATTTCAAGGGAATGTTGTGGAAGCCTGCCCAAGATCCCCTATGTTCCCTCCATTTCCCACCCCCCTTGTAACTGAATGGGTCCGATGGGTAGTTAAGGCTAATGAGTTGGGAGCAGAAGTAACATGGCTGACTTCAGGGCACAGGGTTTTTTGTACATATGACATTCTCCAGCACTCTGTTCTCCCATCACAAGAACAGGGGAGACCCCATGTTGAGATGACTCCTGAGCTAGCCCTGAGGATGCTTGTGCTGAACACATCCCATGCAACTGAAGATGTGAGAACTTTTATGGAGTTAATCCTTGACGTCTTGGAGTTACTTGTTTTTACAGCATACCCTAGCCTAAGTGGACTACTCCAAAGGGCTTTTGCTTCTGAAAGCAAAGGGCAAAGAGCAGAGAAGATGGCCGAGCCAGATAGAGTGGAAGTCTCTTAAGAACAAGAGTGACTCATAAAATATTAAGCTGTTTGCATTGCTATGATGTAAGTGTCCCCTTTCTCTCCTTCTCTGCTTTGATTTCCTTCTAGTTGTGTGTTATTTTGTAAGGTTTTGCACAGGAACAGCATTTAAAGCCTCACCAGAAGACGACAGCTACCAGTCATAGCACAGAATCCCAAGAGAGAAAGCTGGAGCTAGCCATACTCATGATAGCATAACAATACACCCCTGGCAAATATCTCAGAGTGGCATTCAGCTTTCCAGAGGTGACTCAAGTCAATATTTGTCAATCCGATTTTACCTTAAGAGGTGTGTTGATCCTAAGTCATGAAAACCTGAGTTAGGGTGAACAGCATTTAATACCATCTCACATTTATGGATGACAGGAAAAAAAAAAATATGGACAGAGTAACTTTGCCAAAGTCACACAGAAAAGAGTGTGGTGAACTTGGGACTAGAACTCGGATCTTTTGTGCCCAACCCACTATAATGCTTTTAGTGTACATATGTAGACCAGTCTCAATAGAGTTAAGGTCAATGACCTCCATGTTGCTAAATCTAATGGTCAATCCTCAGTCCTTGCTGGTTTGACATACCCGTGGCATGTGGTGCAACTAATTATTCCTTATTCCTTGAGAAACTTTCTCATTTGGCTTTTAGTACATGACACTCTCTTGGTTTTCCTCCTACATCACTGGTGGCAATTTCTGTCTCCTTTACTGACTCTTCCTCACTTCTTCAACCCCCATGGAGACGTGCTTTAGAGCTCAGCCCGTGGACCTCTTTCTTTAACTCTGTATATCCACTCTGTTGATGAGTACATCTAGTTTCATAGCTTGAAATTCCATCCACATCCTAATAAACTTGACAAATTTATAACTCCAGCCAAGACTTCTCCCTTGATCTTGAGAATTGTATACCCAGCTGCTTACCTGGCCTGCCACATAGGTGTCTAATGGGCATTTGCACATTTAACGTGTCCAAAATTGAGCTCCTGTTTTGTTTTGTTTTCCTCACCCAACCTATTCCTACACAGATTTCTATATCTCCACCTTCCTTTTACCTGGTTCCAAGATTTGGAACCATCCCCAACTCTTCATTCTCTTTCACTCCACATCCAGCCCATAAGCAAACCCTGTTGGCTCTTCAACAACTCGAAAGGCATCGTGATCCAAAACATCACTTTTACTCTTCTGTGTCCTTGTCTTAACCTCTAAATTGCTCTCCCGGGGTCACCTCTTTCAAGTCTTTGCTCAAATATCACTTTTAACATGAAGCCTTCCTTAAACACCAAATTTAAAGTTGACCAACCCCTTTTCCACTGACACTCTATAAACTCCTACCACCAACACCTAGAACCTTATATCATTTTACACAGTTTAATTACTTTATTTATACTCTATCTCCTTCCTGCTAGAATGTGACCTATAGCAGGGATTTCTTTTTTCTTTTTTACCATATTCCCAGGGCCATGCAAGAGCATATGGCACAGAGAAGTTATTCCATAGCTCTCTGTTGAATGAGTGGATATGTGGCCCACAAGCATTCCCCAGCCTAGGCCTCTCACCCTTTACTCTCAACTTCTAGTCTCTACCTGTTTGAATTTCCTCTCATCCCTCTCTTCTTCTCCATTCAGGTATTTCAACCTGATGTCTTGGGTGACAAGCTGCCTGGTTTCTTCTGTTCCCCTCCTTGCTTCTCAAATAGTCTTCCTTGCTCCTGTGACAGTGGAAGAGAGAATCACCTCTGCTCCCTCATCAGACTCAAGGCCTTGATACTTTTTTCTCCACTCACCAAGCTCATTCTCTGCTTGTCTGGAACTGGGATTGGAAATGTCATCGTCCAGCAATTTCTTCTTCTTTACCATGGTATTTTTCCTGATTATTCCAACCCATATTGACTTTTTCCATCGCTGAATTATATCCAATATAATAATTAGCATTTACATACTTCTCTCTTTAAATGTTTCTATCAATGATTCTAGGGAAATACTATCACTACCCATTTAAATAACAAGGAAACTGAGGCCCAGAGATGTAAAGCTACTTATCTAAGTTACAGAGAGTGAAAATCCTAAGGCAAGCAGGCCGAAATTCAAGTCTTGTGCCCTTCCTTAACTCTCTCACATTCACTGTGAGAACCAAAGTTAAATTGTTGGTCATGGCTAATTATTTCCTGGAGGTGGGATTCTAGCTCCTTAGTGGCCCATGTATAGGACTGTCATACTCTTGATCCGCTAGTCAGTGACATCAGTGCAACCTGGCACATGCATGGCTACATGGAGACTTTCTGCCAGATTCACCACATCTGGTGGTCTTGTGGGGAAGAGGGGGAAATGAGACAACTTTCAGAGCTATTGTATAAGAAAGGATGCCCTGTTGGGAAAGCACCCACAGGGAAATGAGAAAATGAGCCCCTTGCTGTCTTCCCTTCTTGCTTCACTGCTGTGCATTGGTGGAAAACAGAATGGCACATACATGCTCATTACTTTGGGAAGAGAAGAGACATGTCTGTCTGTTCTTTTTTCAACCAAGTGATTTTCTCCATCTGAAGTGATATTTTCACCCTATTGTTATGAGAGTCTTAGACCCCTCTGGAAGCAGCCGAGACAAAGTCATCCATCCACCTACTATTTACTGACCAAAGTTTGTTTATTGATGCCTACCTATGTACTCGGTCACGGGGGAACTACAAAGTCTTTCCTTTCTAGGGATTACAAAAAGACTAATACAAGTGACAAGTCAAAGAGTAAGATAAGTTACTATATTCATGCACTGTGCTTTACATTTCAAAAAGGATGCTCTCCTCTGTCTCCTCTTAACCTCAACATACCCTGGTTGTAGACAATGTGCCTATAAAGAGCTTTGTCCAAAATCAGAGTACATATGCAGATGATTCAAGTTTCCAGACCCAGTTTTCAGACTTTAAGACCAGTGCTTTTTATATAAGTTGACACCAGCCCATTCCATCCTAATGCCTATATAAATAACAGACTTATATAGGAGGGGTCTGTCCCTTATTGACTACTTCATGAAGGCCAACACTCAACCAGAGCTACTTGTGCGGACACTTTGCCTTGGGTCTCCAACATGGCTCTAATCCCTGGAAGACAGACACGACTCCTTCATATTTGTCCCCAAAGAACGTCCAGCAATTTTCTGGAGACTAAGCAGTGCTCAGGTCCCATCAGTGCTTTCCCTTAGCCATGGAGTCTTCCTTACCTGCTTCAGTCTGCACAGGCCAGCTTATCTCCAAACCAGGTATGCAGTAAGTGCTCAATAACCACATTTTGGATGAGGGAATATAGAGCAGATGTGATCGTGGGCTGCAGCATCTCTCATGACCATTATTTTTACCCATATCTCCTCCCATTTGTGACCTCATTCATCCTCTTGAGTTTGGGAAATGGGCCAGCCTTGGGAACAAGAGGGGGTTCCACCATGTTTCTGTCTATGGACACTGGATGTCTTCCAGGGTGGCCAAGAGAATCAACCGTAGGTCCTTCAAACATAACATGCTGCTCCTCAACTTCAAACTTTTGTGGAAACATGGAAAACCCTACATGTTCCTGTTGGCTCAGGCACCAGGCTTTCCACCCTGAGGCAGTCTTCCTATCCTTGACGTCAACTGTCAACATCTCAGATGGGGACTTGGGGATTTGCCACACGGGATGCCTCTGGTTAGTGGCTCCACACAGCACAGTTTTGGTGGATTTGGCGCAATCTGTAAGGAGAGTAAAGAGCCTGCCCCCAACCAAGCAGCCAGTCCACACCCCGGCCAAGAAGAAAGCTAAAAGAGTCTCCACTCCCACTGCGTGTTCTAACCACTAGACTGAGCTCCTGTTGCTTTACAAAAATGATTTGCTTTTAATTAAAATAGGAGCATAAATTATTTTTATCCTTGTATTATTGGGCGGTAAGTAAATTCACAGTAACTCACTGGATTTTTTAAAATCTATTTTAAATATAAACACACTGCCATATTTTCTGTGGGTTTGAAAGCTTATGTTAAGTTTGCAAATAAGTCAACTCCATAAAGATAACATCTTTCCCTAAAAAATGTGTTGCAATCTAATGGCATGCTATGGAAAATTAACATCTTATTAAGAACATACATGAACTATCCCTCAGCCGAAAAGGTCCAGAGTTGACCTGAGTCCCTTACCTGCCCCTGACAGGGCAGCTTCCAAATTGTCTTCCCCCACTCTGGGCTGTTCTCTGCAACCCTCACAAAACTGTTATTTTATTTTGAGTCATGCCAAGCTTTATTTTTGAGCCTACCTTTTTACATGTCTGACAGGTCCGGTATTCACCAAGGGACCTGAATCACTTTGGTCCACTGAAAATATCCCATCTCAGACAGAACTGCATGGAAATGTGCCCAGCTGTCCCTCCGAACCCCAGCGATCCAAGTGAACTGCTGTAAGGACATTAATAACCACACCTCCCGTGGCCCCCGTTACCAGCCCTTGGTGATGGGGACAGAACACTGGAGTTCTCACCCCTTACATGGATAATAAGAGTCCAAGGTTTCATAGGACCAGACATCACTTTAAGATATAATCAGAGAGTTAGGGGTGCACAGTTGCCCAAGAGAAACCCTTCTTGCTGTCCTGCCACCCTGTCTCCATTTCTCCCTAAATAGTGGTTTATTTACCCAGCAGACTAACCAAGGGCCATGGCTCTTACTTGTGTCTCAGCGGCAAATGTTTTCAGCATGCCTCCCTGGGCCCAAGCTTTGAAAGATTCAGCTAATGCCACACCCAAGCCTGCCTTGACCCGACTTCTCTCCCGGCTTCCCTGGACTGCTGGTCTTCGGAAATTTCACCAAAATAAAAAGTCCTATGTAAATACGAAAAGGGAAAAGCTGTCAAAGCCTGCATGAGTTGTTTAAATACCATGAA
>NW_019154169.1:1919140-1982583 GCF_002288905.1 Enhydra lutris kenyoni
ATAACCAATTTATAAACATGAAATATGCATGTTTAATTTGCACTTAAAAGTTTAATTTAATGTAGAAGACATTACTTGTTCTCTTCTTTGTTCACCCTGGCTAACCCATGAATGATTCAAGAGAAGTTTGAGGACTCCTGTTTCCATTTTTTTTTTTCCCCAAGACCATCCCCACAGTTTCCCAAAGCCTGCTTCCCATTGAATTCTGAGCAATGACTGGCTACTTTAGCAATTAAAATCCAGGGGCAAAGACACAGCAGCTTCGTTGGGCTGAGAGACTCCGCCATTCATCATCTCGGCTGCCATAAAATAGCAGTAGATGGAATCTTTGATTTTAGCTTTAGAAGAACATAAATCAAAATCTAAACCGCGGCTGTCAGAGGCATCACCAGGATTATCCATTGGAGAGGGCTGGAGTGCAGGGCATCCGCGAGCATTTTTCCCACTGAACTCACCTCTTGATGCATAGAGAAAACTCCTAGCCAAGCACTTGCTGTTGTATAAGTACTTTATCCTAAGTGACCCATAAAAAGACTCTCAAATATGAGGTTTATAACTATAGTCACCGTAATTGTATGCTTGATATGTCTGAATACAAAATAAATGGGTCGGCCCCGCTGGGACCCTCCCTGTCCGGTCCCCTGCCCCCTTCGTCCAGCCAACGCTCTTACCCATGGGCCTTCCACATCCTGAGAAAGGGGGTCAGCTCAGAAGGGCGTCCAAGCAGGTGCGCCTAGCCCACTGCCCGTGACTGAGATGACTGGGTCGTGAGGGATAGTGAGCGTGATGGGAGACATGCCGTCAGATGGCCCATCCTTGGGGGGCGGAAGTCATTCTGGCACTTAAGAACCTAAATCCATCATCTACGTTCAATTAAAAGGCCAACTGAGTGTTGGTGTGCCCGGCACTAGTGAACAAGTTGGAGAGGAGAGAAGTCCAAGATGACCCAGGTGAGAGATGCAGAGAAAGATCCCCAATGAAATCTCATGGTGACAGAAGAATGGCCCGTGAACCAGAAAGCTTCCACCCAGCTTTCCAAAATCATGTCGCTGCTGGTAGCCCAGCTGCCTCCTTTGCTGAAAACGTAATGATGTACCCTCTCCATCCACCCAGCCAGTGGGCACTCACAATGAAAGGGTTTTGCTCTCATGAGTCAGAAAGAAGCAGGCCAACCTTTCCCCCCTCCCCATCTGTTGTTGCTGAGGCTTTTAGGCCAATGACCTGGACCATCACCTAACAGTAAAGTGACCAATAGCAAAGGTAAAGCAGCCATTTCCTGTGGCCGAGAGCTTGGCCGTCGGATGGGTATGCTGCAAAGGCGAAAAAACAAAAATTCTCCCCAATTCAAAGAACCTCAAGATCTCCAAATTCAGTTAACCAGTCCCCATGGCCGGGCCGTGACCATGATCCCAAGGGTGCCAGGCGCCAGGGCCCGTTCTCAGACAAACGGCCGATACGAAGACTGGGGTACCAGAAGGCAAATAACACGCCATGTTTTAAAGGCATCTTGACTGCTCATTTGGAGTGGAAGACAGAGGTGTCCTAATGAGACAATGTCTCTTACGTAAAGCAGACCGTGCACTTGCCTACCGTAGAGTCACATAGGAACTCAATACGGAGCATTGACCAGATTAGGGACACCAGGTTTTATCCAGATAGCCTCCATCCTTTCCACGTCGGTCAGGCTGTAGCCATGTGGCCTGACTTCCAGACCTAATTCAAAGCCTTGAATGCCCCATATCCTCATCGGAGAAGCTTTGCAAAATGCCCAGACCTGAGCCCAGTCACCAAAGTTTTTGGCGTGATCACCTTGGGATGGAAATGAATATAGGAATTCCTACCAAGTTCCTGGTGATTTCTACATACACACAGGCAGGGTTAAGAATGGCTGTCCTTGACCAATGAGTCTCACACATTTTGGTCCCAGGACTCTTAAGGATGTCAATGTTCTGAAGTTTATTAAAGACCCTAAGTGCTTTTGTTCAGGTGGACCATTAAAAATGAAAACTAAGAAAATTTTCATATAGTCACTTAATAATCTATTTAAAAAGAACAGTAAGCCTATTATATACAAACATATCTAGAATGTTTTCATGAGAAAAATAACAATATGCTCAAAAAATTAGTGACAAGAGTGGCGTCCTTGTACATTTTTGCAAGCATCTTTTGTGATTGGCTTAATAAAAGGCAGCTGGATTCCCATGTCTGCTTCCCCAGGCAGTCTGTTGCAATATGTTGTTTTTGTTCAAATCTACGAAGAAAATCTGATCTCACATAGCTCTGTGGTTGGAAAAGGGAGGTGTGTGTTCACAGCCCTTTCAGATAATTGTGGATAACCTTCTTTGATACTACACCAAAACGCAGTAACTGGTAGTTTCTTAAAGGTTAGTTGCAATGTGGAATTTGAAAATATGTGAACTTTCTGTATTGTGTTACATTCAGACCCATCGAGTTATCTTATTTGACTGCACCCTGTACCCCTTGCATGATTTTGTAACAAGCATCAGTCACTTAAAAAGTATCAGTTCAACACTATCTGCCAATCTTCCAACCTTGACGGGATTTATTAGACAATATTAAAAAAAATCACGTTCATTAAGTATCTCTTTAAGTATTGGAAAGCTGTCAAGCTCATGGTGGCTGATACAAGTTTTTCAAAATTCTTGAAAGCTTGAATTTTCATCACTGGCAACAAATACTGTCAGTTATTTTCCTGGAAGTGACAGGATTCATTTGTTCCTTTTCCAGAAAATGTCTGCCAAGTAGTCAAGTTTGAATAACCATAGTTTGTCTATCGGTTGTTCTTTCAAGGAAAAAATGGTGCTTGGTGGAAAAAGCAGCTAGTCCAGCTTACAAGCCACGAGACGGAACTGGCCGGAGCTTCAGCGTGGGGCAGGATTAAGGACGTGCTCCCTGTGCTCTACGTTATCACACAGAATGTTTCGAGGGGCTATGGGCGAAAGCTGAGATTTAATAAAATTAATAACTTTCAAGCCTTCGACGAGTATATTCTTTATCTTTCCAAGTTCAGAATCTTTTTATATTACATTTAATAATGCATAAAAATGAGCATTTATGTACATATGTATACATTTATTTTTCATTGTGGCAGAATACACATAACAAATTTACCATCTTCCCCATTTTTACGTGCGTGGCTCCGCCCATAACATCAAGTGACATCAAGTACATCCCCCCTGAGGCTCCACCATCCCCACCATCAATCTCCAGGACTCTTTTTAACTTGAAAAAGGGGAACTGGGTACCTATTAAACACAAACTCCCTATTTCCTCCCTCCCCTGATGCCCTGGCAACTACCACCCTATATCCCGTTGACTAATTAGACATTTTACTCAACATGATGTCTTCAAGGTTCAGCACATGTCAGAATTCCCCTCCTCATGAGGGCTGGACCACATAGGGCTGTGGGCACATACCGCACGAGGTGCCTTCTTCAGTGGAAGTGGCTTTTCCCTCTCCCCAGACTCATGTGGTAGTGAGGAGTGCAGTGCCTACCTGCCTGCCCGCTTGCCCTCCCGGGGGCTGCTCCCTCAGCTCACACTAAGGCCCCAGCACTTTTACTGACCATGGGTGCAAAATGAAAAGGCAAATAATGTCTTCGTATTATTAGGAAGATAATTTTGGCCTCTCAGATCCCTGAGAGGGTCTCAGCAAATGTATAGCTTGAGGTCTACGCCGCAATTTCCATCTGTGTTTACCGATTTTAAACACGAGGACTGTAGACCTTTGGGATAAGACAGGAGAGAGCCTTCACGAAGAGGAGAGAGCAAAAGGAAAAAGGCAACGGGCTTAGAGTAGTCTAAGAGGAAACCATCATCGGCATTTACGCTCGTGTCTTTTCTTCTACCGTTTTCTTATAAAGGCCACGTTCCTCAATGGTTCTGCGGCTAGAATGCTAGAAAGCAGGGCGTGGGCTAAAGATACTTTGCTGGACAGATATTTTTATTCTGTCTATAAGCTCCATAAGAACAGGAGACAGCTAAATTCGGGGCTAAGCCGGCATTTGGAAATGCAAATTTAATTAATTCTGTAGAAATATTTAGAGACTATTTGTCTTTCCGTTGTTTGTTCCCTGCTCTCTGAGTAGGGGGAGGGTGAGAATCCCTGTTTCTTTACCATTGAAGGCCTTGTTTTCAGAACGTGGGCAATGCTGGTCTGCCACTGGCTGGGGGACGATTCTGGGCACAGCTTGGCTTAGTGCCTGGCAAGAGGCTGGCATGGAAGGGGAGTGCGCCTGAGCCTCGTGTCAGTCATCATCTAATAGACACTAATGTAAATAACAACCCTACAGTAGTACTTCTTATTACGTATCCATCTATCTCATCCATCCAGTGGCATAAGAGGCTGACTCAAGCACCCGCCCCCCTCCAGTGAGGAAATGGGGGCTCCCAAACCCCGAGTGACCTCCCAGAGCTACAGCCTGAAGAGGCAGGACCCAGAGCAGCCAACTCTACCATCTGAAGGGAGCCCCTGCCTATGGCATTCTCCACCATCCCATCAATATCTCTCCATTCAAATGGCTCACTTTTTCTAAAAGGAAATTTAAATGACCACCATCCAAGTAAAATGAACATTACTCGTCATGGAGAGACCAAGTTTTAAAGACAACGACCGAATTACGGACACAGCTATTGAAATAAAGGATATTTTTCTCAAGGTCCCTTCCAATCTCCCTGGGATGGTCCCCAGAGCACGTGCGCCCCCTCCAGGCTCCTGGTTCTGGGGAGACCACAGAAGCTCCGAGGAGCTTGTGAGATGAGGCTGGAAACACCTGGGGCTGGGGCGACAGCTGAGAGCTTTTACAAACCGGATACACAACTTGGGACGTGATGTCATCCGTATTCCTGAAATCCAAATCCTACTCGGGCCAAGCCTTCAAGATACACGCAAATATTTATAGGCCTCCACTCGGGGCACAGCGGGGGTCTGTGTCAGGGCAGAGAAGGCAAAGAGAAATGCAGTTAACTACTCTGCAGAATGCAGAGCTAGGATGAAGTCAGCGTGAGGGTGTAAGCTCAGAGGCCAAGAGGAAGCAACTGGTCATCTGGGTAATTGGCCTCTGAGCTCTGGTCAGGAGGGATGGCCCTCACTGGAGGGGCTCCAGAGCGGAGTGTCCGCGGGCATCCTATGCCCTGAGCCATTGCTCGACAATGACAATATTTCCTTCACGAGGCCCTGAGGTCTCTCAGGAACGGCCCGCCACCCCGACCCTGGTCACACATAATACCTAGTCCTGGTCCGTACATGCTCAATCATTGAATTAACAAGAGAGGTTGTGCTGCCTTTGCAGTCCAGGGGCCCCCGGCCATGCAAATAATGAACAGGAGCTCTTCTCTTTGGGGAGCTCGAGGTAGGTGAGGCAGGAGGAGCAGTTTTGAAGGGAAGAAGACAAGAAAGTGATGAAAGGAGCGTCAGCCTGTGTTCCCCTGTTCCCCATCACACCTGCTCCCAACAATGCTCCATTATAAAGGAATGGAATGAATTAATTCTCACGAAACAGTAAGCAGAGGTTGTCCTCTTACGAAAACACCAATCTTTAAAACCCATCATTCTAGCCAAATGCCATGGCCTTCCCTAATAAACATGGAAGGCTGTGTGGCTGGCTGAATTAATTAATAGCCACAGGTTCCTGACCTTTTCCTGGCCACGTGAACAATCAGAACCCCCAAGATAGATGACCTGCTCGCACGCCTTCTTCCATCATGTATGTGTGTCCTTCTCATGCACGAGACGAGGGACAAGGATTCCCGTCCCTGGCCTGGCCCGCTTTCCATTTCCACATACAATGAACATAAAAATAAAAATGCATTTGCCCTTCCTTGGCCTCCCCTGCCGCCATTGTACCACTAGACCTCTATAAGGAAATCAGCATTTCCTCCAACAACCAAGGAATCGTGCTGTCTTCTGTTAAAAGAGCGATGCTTCATTTTCTTTTTCTCGAGCTAAGTTCCTACCCCATCTTCACCCAGGAAGTAGCAACCATGGTCTCTTTCTCCTACTTGCTGGAGAAAAGCCGGGGTCTCGGCTAGAGAGCTGTCAAGTCTACGCCTCTGTGTTCATGTCAGGAGTAGGCATTTGGAGAGGGCTCTGTTAGTGGGCAAGCAGGAGAATCTTCAGTCTAAGGAAGAGAAACCCACGACCTCCGGAGTCCCCATGTGTCCCCACTCCACCCTCAGAGCTGGTTCCACGGGACTAGACATTTGCCAACAGCAGGCCTAGCCCTATTTTGTTCTCATTCATACTCAAGTATGAATGACCATCCCTAGGGTAATGGAGAGTAGGACAGGGAGGGCATATGGATGGAAGGAGGCATCTCACTTTACTATGTTAGATTACCCTGTGTTCGCATATCATAGCTCGAGGCCACCAAAAGGAAAAAAAATCATTTATACCACTCAGAAACATAATAGGAGCTGAAACTTAAAAATACATGAAACCAGCTACAAAAACGATAAAAACATGCATGCTGGAACTGTTTGACCTAGGGCAGCATAAACATTGCAATTGTCTATAGTCAAGGTAGAAAATAAAAGCAGGAAAACATATGAGCCTCACCTTGTGGGCAACCCCTCCCTCCGACTTGGGTCTGGGCAGGGGAGTGTACAAAGCGCAGCCAAGAGAGCCTGGGTTCAGATCCCGATTACATCATCCTCCCCTCCATCCCCCCCACCCCACCCAGCTACTTTGTCCCGATCAACTAAGGCCAATTCTTCTGCCTTGGTTTCCTCTTCCATAAAGTGAATATCGTAATAACATGCACCTTATAGGCCGTTGTGAGGATTCCAGGAATTAAGACTTAGATAGAACTTCGTCTGCCTCCCAACAATTAATAACCTCAAGCCTCTCATATCAGCAGCCTACACCTCAGACACTCTTGATAAATGAGAACCCAAACTTTCAAAAGAAACATCCGTCTTCTTGGGGCAGGAAGCAGTGAGTGTTCCCCTCCCAACTACCACCTCCCTGACCAGCAACCCTCTCCTCTTCCACCTGCTCACTGGCGGGGGATAGAGGTGCCCCCTTCACTAGGTGGAGGCAGGTGAAGGAATGATGGCTTGGGAACGGAGAGGATCAGGCTTTGCTCTGCCCTACTCCTTCCCACCTAAGAGCTCAGACAAGTCACTGGACACTGTGGGTGGAGCTTCCTCATTTGCTCTGCTACCTGGAAGGAGGTAACAGGTGTATATAAACACGTGGTTCTGGAAACGTGACCTTCTAAAATTTCTGGCTCCAGGGTCACCATCAGGACCCCTGGAGTGGGGCCAACATCTGTGTATGCTTTAGAAATAAAGTCTTCCCAGGTGATAGTGATCATCTCCCTAGCACAGGACACCTAGTTTGGGACACCATGACCAGGAGGAATGGCTGTGATGACTTTGATGACCATGCCATGACCACTTCTGGAGCATTCTGCCATGCCTGTGTGAGCCGCCCCCCTACACACACACAGATGGAGTTTCCCCTGTCCACCACACACATCCCCACACCTTTGGCTCACAGGCATCAACAGAGAGACTTCTAGGAGGCAAGTTGTCATCCTCAGCTTAGTTTTACAAGTACCCAGGGCAGAGGCAACCACAAAGAATAACACCACCGTGTTCAACAGCCCCCATGCTTCTTGCCATCATCCAGCCTTCTTTTGCTCTGGGTGCCAGGAAACTCAAAAAAGAAAAGGTTAAACTAGAGCCACTTTAACTAGAGAAACCTAATCCCTAGGTTATATTTGCTTATATCTTCTACATGGGAACATTATTTTTTTTTCTATTTCAAAAACATTATTGAAATATTCTATTAAAAATGTAGATGTGTCAAAAGCTGATCGACAGAGTTTTCTGGCAAGAGAGAGAAGACCCCAGAGCTGCTGAGAAACAAGGTTTTAGAGCATGACCCTAAAATAAGCCAAGATTCAGTCTAGAAGTTTCAAGGGACCAATGTTTTAGTGAATACCTCTTCAATTCCCCCAGCTAGAGGACCGGCAGCAATGAAGGAGCAGGGCAGGTGAATCAGGAGTAGAATTTCCAGGTTCTAGACATGAGTTCTAGTTCTAGAATTTCCAATTCTAGAAATTCCAGTTCTAGAATTTCCAGATTCCATGTAGCAACAGCATGATCTTCCAGTAGCTCAATTATCTGACCTCAGAAATGGGATCTGGTGGTAATAACAAGGCGAACTCCCTCTGGACATCTGATTCTGTGGGATTGCCACAGGGGCCCCATGGACTCGAGGACGCCACCGACCTTGGAACACAACGGGGCACTCAGCTTCCATGCCCCATTTTCCTAAGGATTTCATCTTCCTCTCTCTTCCCGAGACCCAAAGTTTCAGCTTTGAAAAGACTCATTAGGAGAATCCGTAATTGACACCCCTCTCTCTAGGCTTTGGTTTCCTCAGCCCACGAAGGAAAAATTTAAAAGTCCTGATTCATGTCCCCTGGTGGGTGGTGCCCCAATAAATGAGGCCAGCTTTTCACGGGTACCCCTCATGGCCACCCTGTAAAGTTAAGAGTGTTATTTACTATCAAACCCATGTTAGAGGTAAGGAGACTGAGATACAGAGAGCTTGAGAAATGACCAAAAGTCACATAGCAATTATTTCCCAGGTAGTCTGGCCCCAGAGGCAGGCTCTTAACTACTTCCTTTGCAGTGAGAGGGGGCTGGGAAGTACCAACAGGAAGGAAGCCTTTCGGGACCCAAACAACTCCTCTTCTGACATAGCAGTGCCCTCAGGGGACATGTGCTCTTAGATGGAGGCAGGACCCAAGGCAGGTGGTGCACCTGCCAGTACCTGTCAGGGCCAGAGGCCCTAGATGTCAAGGCCATCTCCACGTTTCCCAGTTTGGCTAGACGTAACAGAAAAACACCGCAGGCACCCGCAAAGCCCACACAATGACGGTGTGACTCTCCCAGACACGAGCTTGAGGAAGGGTGGCAGGCACCGAGATCCCCTGTCGGATGAGTGTGCTATAGTACAGGAACGGCCAGGGCTGACCCCGGTGAGTGAGCCAGGAGAGCAGGGAGACCCCTCGAGGGTGCTGGCAGCCGAAACATGGTGGGGTTTTCTGGCATTCTAGTTCTTAATCAGGGTGCTCGTTATACAGGTGTGCGCTGTTCGTGGACTGGGGCCCTTGTAACCAGTGTGCTTTTCAGTCATAACATTACACTTCTGTAATTATCTGAAAACGGGTGTTCCAGCTTCTTGTAGGTGGAAAAGGCAGAAATGCTAGAATTCAGAGGTGCCCACTGGCGTCCACACCTTAGTCAGCACCAGATCGAGATGCTTCAAAGAATAAATCATTAGAAATGACAAATGTTTGCTCCCTTGGCTTTCACACGATGGACTCAATGGACCTCCTTGAAAGATGGGCAGACAAGGCTCAAAACAAAGAAGGCACCAGCGGAAGTCGGCTGTGCTCATTTCCCACCACACGGAACAACTCTCTGCCCAGATTGTAGATGAAATAATGGGGTGATTGTTTGGTTACCATCCCTTTGTGAGTTCGGTGACACTGGGACTGAGTCAGATGTGCAAGGCAGAAACACAGCAGGAATCTTCTAGGAATCTTGAGAGCACGGAACGGTAAATTGGTACGTATTAGTCCTAGTGAGCCTGGAGGGTTCTGCTCATCCCTTGTGCTCCCCACTCTCCTTCTGCTCTTCCTGGGGCTTGTTCTCTCCCCCAACCACCCTCTCTCTCTGTCACACATACACACATGCACACACACTGACCCAGGGGTCCCCAGCAGCAGCCCTGGACCGCATATGTTTCTCCAAAAGGCACCAAGGGATCCTGTGCCTCCTGTTCCCCAGATGTCCTGGCAGTGAGAACGGCTGGCAAGTGTCTCAGGACAGGGAGGGAAGGAGCCCCAGCAGACAATTCTCCAAGCCCTTGCACAAGACCTCTAATCAGGTGGCCGTGGACTTCCAAGCATCCCTCTCATCCCCCTGCAGGAAGGAACCCCAGAGGTTCAGACTTCCTGCTCCCTAGATGCAATGTTTGTCCCTCATATGTGTGCGTCTACAGCTCTAGACCTCACCGTCCAGTCGGCAGTGTCTCCACATGCTCAACAAAGCCAACACCAGGCTGTGGCTCACATTCACCGGAGGGGGGATCAGGGTGTCCCCCACCTCTGTGTTTCAGGTTGGTACTTTTGCCTCACCCTTGTCACCCAACAGCTTCTCTGCTCCCTGTTTGTGCAGTTGTGGCTTCTGCTCTGCCACTGGGCCACGGGCGGAGAGGGGGCCAGCCCGCCTTCCGGGAACTCTGGCACTGGAAGCGGCCCCTGCCCCAGCAGGCAGACCCTCTCCGGCTCTTCGTCCCATTGCAATTGCCTATTGCACCCCTGTCTTCAGGACCCCCTCTTGCCCCTCTCAGCACCACCGTGATTGGGTGCTCCACTGTGGGACAGCCAAGTTTATATGCTGTCAAGCACTTTATATCCCCCATAACTCTGCCTCCCAAGCCCTCCTGTGCATGTGTTTAATTTTTACAATCAAGAAGATGAATGGGGAGAGTGACAGCCCAGACACCCTGGAGGGGTGGGCTCCGGCCCTGCCTCGGCGGAACCTGGGCATGAATTCCATCAGTGACCTGAGGTTGTATTTTATGCATAACACCCCAGTGGTTTTTAAATCTCCTTAAACTTTTGATGACTGAGATAAAGGAGAAGGAGGAGGCTGTGTAAATTTGGAACAACTATTGGGACAGAGCTGCAGGGACCTCTGTGGGGTGGGAGTCAACTCTGCTCTATATCGTCCCTTGGGTTTTGTTCCCAGCTCTCTCACCCCTCAAACCCACCCCACACACCTTTCCACCTCCCACCCAAGGGGTAAGAACAGTGGGTGCACCCAACTCCCCCACGCCATTGTCTTTCCAGGACACACCCTTTGATGACAGCGATGGTGATGATGATGACAAAAACAAGAAAGGAAACATAAATGCATCTTTTAAAACATGCTGGTTTTTATTGATCATAACTAACAGTCTAATAAAAGCAACATCCTTGCTATGCAAATACAGCTCTAAGTCAAGTCCCCTAGATGCCACGTCCCCCTGGGTGGGCTGTTCAAGGCCCCTCCCACAAGACAATTCTGCAGCCCTTACACCAGAGCAATTGCCCCAAATTGCAACACTGCACACATCTCTCCTCTGTTTCAAACAACATTTCCCCATCACCCACCAGCTAGGCTCTATCACATGATCCCTGCCTACCAGCCCACCACCTTCTAATAAAGCAACAGTGACGGTAACAGTGATGGTGGCCAATATTCAGCAACTGATTGCTTTGTGTTGCAAACTATGTTAGGTATTTAACAGAGATTATCCCACTTTCTCCCCATCAGCCCATGAGGCAGTTACCTTTATTACTCTCAATCCACAGAGGCACAGGTAGGAGGAAGCTGCCCCGAGTCACAACGCTGCTCAGTCCTGTCCTCCAGGAATCCACCCTGTAGGGTTTCCCTAGAAGCTGGGCCACACATCATTCCAGGCATATCTCATCACAGGACATAAGTTGTGGTTTGAAGTTTGCAGTCAATCTTCTTCAAAGAATCACCTTGACACAGGAGCACCATCTAATTTATTGCTCTATCCTCAGGACCCAAGCATGATAATAGAAGGCAGCCAGTGAAAACTTCTCAAGGGACTCATGTTGGATAGAAGCCACCAGAACTTCATCAGCTCAGAGGATTTCTCAGATGTTTCTCCTGGCCCTCTGAGCTGCTGGGCTGGACACCGTAACCAGGCAGGAGGTTCCCTCCAGATGGGGATTGTCTTCCCGTCTCCTCCTTCCCTGCTTCATAAGTTCTTGTTCGTATATACAATCAGGATGCTTCTGCCACAAGACATCACTTGAGAACCAGTTGCATCCATTGGATTCCCTCAAATTCCTTTGATTCAGGAATAAATTTTAAAACTTGAGTCTGAAAAAGGTATAGCCCCAGTTGTGCCCACAGGTTTAACTATTGTGCCAAGTGATGGTCATTTTACTCTAAAATGAGGAGGGGAGGCAGGAGGGGCAAAAGTGAGCTTCCCTGGAGGACCCAGGACTCTGCTAGACAGCAGAAGGACCCAGAACTGAAGCTGGACTAATAATAATCAATACCATCCAACCTAATTCAATTCATTTGCCTTGTATTGAATATGATCTTAATATACTAGGAGACATCAGCTTCTATTAGAGCCTAGGAAATCATCTTTGAAAAGAGACAAAATGGTATCAAATGCATAATTTGAAAAACATTGTTTTCAACATCTTTCCACTTCATTTAGCATTTTGAGGAATTGAGGCTCTATCTTGTAGCTATCAAACTGAATTAATCACCTTGAGACCCGATAGAAGATAACTAGAACTCTAATTTCAGGCTGCTTTTATTCCTGGAAGATGGCCTTTTAAGTTGTAATATGGGAATTAGTATAAAAATCCCTCTTACTACTCATAAACTCTCAACTCCTAGTCTTCAGTAGAGTAAGCCTATGTTGGCGAACACAGTAGCCTCACACCATGTGTGGCTACTGAATGCTTGTAATGGGGCTGATCTGAATTGAGATGACAAATACACATGGATTTCAAAGACCTAGTTCAAAAAAAATCTCAATAATTTTTATATTGCCTAGATTTGAAATGACAGAATTATATATATATATGAGAATAAATAAAATATATGATTAAATTAATTTCTCCTGCTTTGTTGTTTTTACTTGTGCATGGCAATTCCCAGAAAATTTTAAATTACATATTGACTCACATTGTATTTCTGTTAACTAATGCTGATCTGTACAATTAAATAGAACAATTGAGTAATGATTTCTAAAATTTTTAAATGATCTGGGAAAATACATGGATGTCACTTTAAGTGGGAAAAAAAAGCAATAAAAAGTGCATATAGAGGATAATTAAAACCGTGTAAAACGCATATGTACTTTTACATGTATAGACAGAAAACAGACAGAAAGGAAAGTCAGCTGGAATAGTTACCTCAGAAAGAGAGAATTAGAATCTGGGTTGAGTAGTCTCCTTCTCACATTTCTAAATGTTCCTCAGAAAGCTCTTTTATGTTTATTATCAACCAATAATAAATGTTAGTAAAAAGAAAATTGTCCCCGTAATCATTAGTATTGTTGTATGTAGCTATGCATCTTGACTGGAATTTGCTAAAGTAAATAATTTACAAGCACATTTAGTCTTTATTTAGCCATCAGTGGCTCTCATCATGAAATACACCACTTCCAATGAAGAACTCATTCTTGTAAGAGTCCATTTTTTAGTTGTATAACAAAATATTTCCTTCCTATGAGTGTTTGACTTAGCAACCAGAGATAATCTGGTTAAAAAAATGGCAGTCACTATTGCAATGTTACAATGGGAAGACAAAGTTCATTATCAAAGTTTGCTTTACTCATCCAGAATTCATATTTAGTTCCTTGTTCCCTGAATATAGGGGAGAAAAAAGATCCACAGGAAAATAACTCATGAGTTCTCAACAACTAGTCCTTTGTATGGGCAAATTTTGAAGAATCAAGGATTCTCTAAGCTAGGAAAGCATTAATTACAAAATGGCTCTGGCCTGATATTTTGTCAATTTATTTGACCCTCTCAAGGAATCCTATTGGGATGATGTTCATCTGGAAATTTTGAACCCCTCTTAGGTCACAACTCCCCCCATCCATCCACCCATCCAGCCAGCCATTCATCCCTCCATCCATCCACTTATCCATATATCCATCCATCCATCCATCCACCCACCCATCCACCCATCCACCCACCCATCCATCCATCCACTTACCCATCCATCCATCCATCCACCCAACCACCCACTTACCCACCCATCCATCCACTCATCCTTCCACCCATCTATCCACTCACCCATCCACCCACTCACCCATTCATCTATCTGTCAAATCATCCATCTGCTCATCATATTTTTATGGAGAACTGTCTTTTTCTAAGAACCATTTTAGGTACTAGGGATATGGCAATGAACAAAACAGATAAAGCCTTGCTCTCAGGGATCCGATGTTTTAGTGGAAGAAAATCACACAGTAAACAAGTTAAAGCATCATAATGACAATTCCAGAAAGTGGCCAATGCTTTGAGCAAAGTAAAATACAACAATGGGAAAGAAAACAACTAGAATGTGCCTACTTTAAATAACCTCTTTGAAGAGGTAAGATCTGAGCTGATGGCTGATAGTAAAAGGGTGACTTACACTCCCAGATGGTTAAACCTGGGAAGAGCTCTTCAGGCATAGAGAGGGTCAAGTGCAAATGTTCTGAGGCAGGCCATTTTGAGGAACAGCAAGGAGTCCAGTGTGACACACTGAGCAATAGATGAGACCACAGAAGGCAGGGCCACTTCACATAGGTCTTTTAAGCAATAAAGAATTTCTACTTTTTTCTAATTTCAATGTAAAGTCATTGGAGGGGTGCACTCAGGACATAATGCTGTCTTATTTTCACATTTAAACATCACTTGGGCCACTTTGGGCCCAAGTAGAGCAAAAGAAGCTCTAGAGGGGCAAGAATAAAACAAAGAAACCTTTTGCCAGACCACTCTGGCCATCCAAGTGAGAGACACGGACCACCCGAATGGCTCCTCACTCAGAGGCTCCACTCAGAGCACACATAACTAGCTGTGTCTAGTCTGAAAGCAACAGCCTTGGTTTACAGCCCCTCTAACGTGGTACTATGAGAAGAGCACCCTCGAATGTGAGATCATCTGCCCAAATCCTTAAAATATTTAAATACCCCAAATCACGCTCTAAGCAAAAGGCCCATTTGAGGTTCCCAGAGGTTCAATTCCACTTAGTTTCCCCGCTTTTCATTTGCTTCAACTGGTTCCAGCTGGATCTGGAAACAGACGTGTCAACACAGTCCCTGCCCATGAAGGCTTCCCAGCGACCAGGAAACAGGTCATCAATTGCAATTGCCATAGAGAACCTGATTCTGTCAGAGGCTCTGCAAACCCCACATGGCTGGGTCCTATCTGGGAGCAGGTTTCTGCTGGCGGCGACAAACAGCAGAGTGCCCCGAGCCTGGATCGACTGCCCCTGGAGAGACAGTGAAGTTCCCCCATGGTCTGAGGTCCTGGCACAAGCCCTACCCTGTTAGGTCATCTGAGTAAGCCTGACCTTCCAGAAATCTGCCCAAGCTAGCTACTTTATGATTAACTACCTCTCTGATTTTATCAAAGGCTGTTACTTTTCTGGCTCCCACCCAGACCCATCTGGGTAGTAACGTGGACCCAGTGATCCTGGCATCTGGAAGCATTTGTCTTAAAAGAGCCAATTCCCTCTTGATGTCAATTATCAGTTCAGTCTGCAGCCAACAGGCCAGATATTCTGCCCCATGGCCCAGACCCACAGGATGTAGCCTGCAGTGTGTGTAAAGTGCCCATCTGTGGGCATCCGCAGACCTGTCTGTGTCCCCAGCCCTGGGTGGGGAAAGGAGCCTCTGCCAACACGGTTGGAGCACTCACAAGTACACGTGTGCCCATGAATGCACACACACACAGTGCTCTTCTGGATGTTAACTTATGGAATAGGTCCACGAAACACAGCGCGGGGGCAGAGGGGACAACTATGCATTGAGCACCTACTACATGCTCAGCTCGGCTCTGGGCTGTCTGCACTGGGGCTGTGAGTGGAGGCAACACTGTGGTCCTGGGCAGGGAAGAGCTCACGTAGACCTGGGGGTGCAGGGTGAGCTTGGAAGGAATGGGTCAAAGGGGATTGAAAGTGCACACGCAGAATTCACCATCAACCCTATCCTCCGATCTCACAGGAACACCTTCTCCTCTCGAGGCTTTGTTTTTCCCATCCTCCCAAAGGAAACGATGTCTCAGAGGACCTCTAGAGCTTCCTAGTTACAGTGGAATTGAGTCCAGACTCAGCACATGGTCAAAATCATGCTGAGTCAAAATTTTGTTCCTGCAAGCTACTCCGTATATATATATGGTAAAGGACAGAAGAAGAGTACATATGTAAAATATGAATAAATTGCGCAACTTAAATTATTTCTTTTTTGCCAGGCATTATATTTTAAATCATAAACATATATGCATTGAAGAAATATGACTGCCCGTACAGCATGTCCAAAAGTTGGTCAGACCCAAACCCCACGACCGAGTTTTAAAGAGATCTAGCTAAAGATTTCCAGCAGAAAGTGTTCTCTTGAAGCAACCAAGATCTTGGAGCCCCAAGATCTCCCACCCCAGCCAGGTTCTATGCCCACACGGTGAAGGGGAGAAGCCTGTCTGAGGACACAATTACTTTTGCATTAATAAAACACTCTACCAGCCTCCAAGTGATCTGGAGAATGGTGTCTTGACCGTCTTTGTAGTACAGTTCAGAGGTCTGGAATCCTTCTGTGGCATGGGCCACATGCCCATAGTATCTCACTCCCCAGTGTCTGGGTGCTTCTGTACGGTGGTTGGGCTCTTGGGGCTCCTTCCCCTGAAACTGGATTCTGATGGTCCAAACCTCTAGACAGTTTCTCCTCCTGACCAGGTTTCTGCCAAGGCCCCTTTGGCTAAGCCTTCAGGTCTCTTACAGCTTGGCATGCCTGTTCCCTCTGCCTCGGGGCATTAGAACCTGCCGAGCATTTCTGTAGGCTGGTGGAAGAAGCCATTCCCTGTCAATGCCCTGACCCTAAGGAGTTGAAGGTCACTAGAGGATGTAGCAGATTCAAACAGTCTCCGGTACTTTTCTCAGCACAGACTTATGGGGCACCCCACATGTGCAGGATAGCCCCTCAGGCTGAAGTTTCAGGGCAAGCATCCCCCTGCATGATGAGGGGCGACACCCTTATCTCGGGCAGCCTTCTGGTCTACTTGGCCATAGCTCCACGCTCTGGTGGGCCAGGGTGGATGGAGGGGCCACCTCCCTGGCCTTCACAGCCCTCCCTGCCAAGAAGGCGCCCGGAGCTCTGGCCTCCCCCCTCCCTGTGGTGGGCCTGCCTCTCCCTGCCAAGGTTTTAAAAGCATGTGGGCACAGGTGCGGGTGCTGCCCGCCTCCAGGGCCAGTAAGCGGAAACTCAGTGGAGGAAAATGAGGACACACAACCACAATGCCATTATGTTTTCCCAGAACATGCCGTGCTCCAAATAAATGTGTCTCCAACATTATCACACCACAATATTCATACGGCTCATTACTGGTTTTAATTTTGCCCATTGCTTATTTACTGTCTCCTTCCCCACTTTATTGCCAGGGTTGGAAGAGTTACTCATCCGTGCCCAGAACAGAAGGTCCCCAAAGTGGGATCTCTCCAGAAGTTTCTGGCCCTACTCAGCCCCCGCAGGACAGGCTGCGGCCCAAACCCAGACAGCGTCCATGGCTCCACCATGCGCCTCTTCCTTCAGCATCCCCGCCACACCGACTAGCTGTGTTTCTGCCTCTGGAACAGATCCCTTTCCCTTTCTACAACTGGGACCTGGGGACTGCCTCCTGGGACCCACAGGTGGAGGAACAATGGCGCACAGTGACCGCCAAGGCAGGATGAGGACATCAATGCCTACCATGAGCCGGGGCCCAGCAGGGAGGACTGGCCGGCCTGCTCCCCAGCAGGCCCGCTCCCAGCTGTGTGTGGTGATCTATCCCTGGAGGCACCTCCAAAAAGCCAAAATCCACCTGTCCTGTGAGTCAAAAAGGATGAGCAAAATGGTTTCATTAAGACACATTTTTTAAAATTTTTTAGGATTTTATTTATTTATTTGAGAGAGAGAGAGAGCGCACAAGTAGGCAAGAGGGAGAAGCAGGCTCCCCACCTAACAGGGAGCCCAATGCGGGGCTAGATACCAGGACCCTGAGATATGACCTGAGCTGAAGGCAAATACTGAACAGACTGAGCCACCCAGGTGCCCAAGACACATCTTTTTTTGATGCTGCAATTAATACTTTTTATTTAAATTTGGAAAACACATAATAATCTAAAGAAGCAAAACTCATTAACACCCCTCCGCTTAACATCAGAGGCAAACTCTTAACATTTTGGTGCTTTTATTTTTTTAACTTTTTTAACCTGTACTTAAAGAAAAATTTAAAACAAAAAATAAATTAAAAACAAACATAGTTCAGAGCATAATCATGTCCTAGAGTCTTTCCCCTTACAAAATTATAAAATCTCCCTGTGTTCCCTCCAACACAGGGAACAGCAATGAAAAACAAAGACACAGAGAAACATAATCAATAACCTGCCTCATTCCCTCCTCTCCATCCTCAGAAAATAACCAATGTGGTCAGCAGGTACTGCTCCTCCCATCACCACGATTGTGTCCACAGGACATAATGGGCATCGGAGAGAGAGAGGAGAATATGAAAGAGAGAGGGTGAGAGGAAGGAAGGGAACAAGAGAGGAAAGAAGGAAGATTAGCAGGAAGACAGACAAGAAAGGAAAGAGGGGAGGATGGAAAGAGGGAAAGATAGAGAAAGACAGAAGAAAGGAAGGAGGGAAGGAAGGAAGGAAGGAAGGAAGGAAGGAAGGAAGGAAGGAGTGGAGGGGAGGGGAGAGACAGGAAGGAACTGACTTAGCAAAAGTCAAGAAGAAAAACAAAAGACAGATTTAATGAAAATACGTTTTTTCCTACATATAACATGCACTTCATTTCCCTGTGACTTGTTTTCCTCCGGGTGAGTTATCACGGCTACCCTTTTTGGGAAAGCAGCCATATCTCTCTCGTAACTGTATTGTCCAACACACACAACGTATTCAATCATTCCTCTATTAATGGACATTCAAAAGATGTCTTCTCCCCCCTTCCTTTATAAATAATGCTTTTATTTCTATAAGATAGAGCCATAAAATGGAACTGCTGGGTCAAAGGATATGCATATTTTAATTCTAATAGATACTCTAAGATTACTTTCCCAAAAGCCTGAAGCAAGTCACATTCCCACCAGCAATACAGAGGGGCCTGGGTCCCCGCATCTTGCCACCACCTAATGTTACCACTTGTGGGGCTGGCAGGCTGATGGCTGAAACACGGGATTTCCTTTTCACTTTGTCTTTACTTCCCCAGTTCCCACAGGTGGAATTTCTTCTCCTAAGTTTACCAACCACTGGCATTTCCTTATCTGTGATTTGCCATTTGAGAGCTGCTAGGATGTTTTCTTATTTTTTTTCCACTTTTCTTATTTTTTTTCAATGTGTAGATACTCTTTGCATATTATGCATTTAACTCCTTATCTGCCAGGTATTATAAATAGGTTTCTCCATTTGCCATGAAGTCTACAAAATTCCCCACATCTTCGGACCCTCTTTGGAAATAACTGGGATGTCTGCATAACATGCCAGAGTGTGGCACTTTCTGTATACTGTTGGACATTCACCTCTCTCTCTCTCTCTCTCTTCCTTTTCCCACCCATCTCCTTCTCTCTGATACTAAGAACAATGTGGGAACATCTGTTTATTCATAACTTGCGCTACTTCTATGAAGCTTTGTAGTACATTTCAAAATTGAGAATTTTATTTTATTTTTTTAAGATTTTATTTATTCATTTGAGAGAGAGCGTGAGTGGTGAGAGGGGCCAAGGGAGAGGGAGAAGCAACACCCCCCCCCCCCCCCCCCCCCCCCCCACCCCCGCCCCGGAGCAGGGAGCCTGACTTGGGGCTCCATCCCAGGACCCTGAGACCAGGACCTGAGCCAAAGTCAGACGCTAAACCAACTGAGCCATCCAGGTGCCCCAAAAATTTTATTTGTAAAAGCAAATATATTAAATCAAAAATACATACATTTAAAAAGCTGTCCCAGTGTGCCTGGGTTGCTCAGTTGGTTAAACTTCTGCCTTTGGCTCAGGTCACGATCTCAGGGTCTCATGATCGAGCCCCGCATCGCGCTCTCTGCTAGGCAGGGAGTTTACTTCTCCCTCTGCCTGCCGCCCCCCCTATTCTTGCTCTCTCTCTCTCTAGCTCTCTCTCTTTCAAATAAATAAATAAAATTTTCAGAGGCACCCTGGGCGATGACGTCCGTTAAGGTCCTGATCTCAAGGTCGTGAGATCGAGCTCCCGAGGGGCTCTGCGCTCGGCTCAGAGTCTGCTAAAGTTTCTCTTTCCCTTTCCCTCTGCCCTTCCCTGTCTCATGCTCGCTCTTTCTCTATCTCTCACTCAAATAAATAAATCAATCTTTAAAGGCTTCATTGCCTATTGTTAGACTACTTTCCTAACAGAAATAACACCACACTCTCCCACCAGGTCCATGCTCCGCTTTGCCACGCCCTCCCCTGCACTGAAAAATGTGTTCATTTGAAGGTTTCAAATGGTATCATCCAACTGTTTTAATAATGATCTGTGCAATTAACTCATTTAGTTAATTTAGTTAGAGATTGATCATTTTATATGCTCACTGTCTACCTTTACTCTCTCTCTCTCTCTATCAAGATTTATTTATTAGAGAGAGAGAGCAAGAACTGGAGACGCAGACGGAGAGGAGAGAAAGCATCTGAGACAGACTCCCCACTAAGCATGGAGCCCATCTCAGGTCCCCAAGATCATGACCTGAGCGAAATCAAGACTCAGTTTTTCAACGGGACTGTGCCACCCAGATGCCCCCCTTACTCTCTTATAATTCAACTTTCTCTTTGGGGTCTTTGCATTTTTTGAGACTTCATATTTTTTAATTATGTATATGAATTCCTCATGTACATAGGATAAAAACTATGTTGTATTTGCAGAAAATATTTTCCAGTTACAAGTTCCCTTTGTGACCTCACCGACAGATACAGTGTTTCAATCTTCTGTAGCCAAATCCCTGGATCCACTTGGATTTCTCCTACAGCATCAAGCTTCATCATCCACAGCCTCGAGATTATTTCAGTAGGTACTGAAGCAATCCTCTAGCTTGTGATAGTCTCTTTTTCTTTGAACACTTAACTTTTCAGTCCTTTTACTTATTTTGGGATCTGATACAAGGATAAAAGCTGCCTTTCCCCTCTGGAGGTTTTCATCTATCCTAGCCTCATCTGGGAAATAATTCCCAATATAGCAAAACCTTCTCCCAAAACAGTTCTGGATCTCTCTAGTCTGCGATTTAGATTTGTATATTTATTTTTGCACCAGTATCAAATCGATTCAGTGATTCTTGCTTTGCCGTGCATTTATCTGGCAGAACCAGTCCCCTTTCTCCAGTGATTCTTTGGTTTTAATTTTTAAACTGTTGCCTGTCCATCATTCTACCAGGTACTCTCTAGAAACAGTTTGTTCCTTGCCGCCCTCCAGGAAAAGAAAAAAAAGAAAAGGCTTTTCAAAGTTTGATTAGGATTACATTGAACCCTAACCTCATTTAAAGGGAATTTAGACATCCAGTCTCCTTGTTCAGCTATATTTATAGCTCTCTTGAATCAAAAGATATTTTTAAATGTGTATCACTTCTTTTTTTTTTTTTTTTAAGAAGATTCTATGCCATTCTTCTTAGGAATTTTTTCCTGGACATTTATATTCCTGATTTTTTTTTTCACTGGTTATTGCTATTAGGTTAAAAGGGGGACCTTCTGTGTGTTTGTTAGGAATATAATTAATGTCACATGTAATTACTAATCCTAAAGATTATATGAAATTGATCTTCATAATGCAGATATGATATTTTGGCATGGAAACCACTGAAATTGTTACCAATCAATAATAAAATCATCAATAACAGTAATGATAAAGACTGATTATACCAGAGATGCTTTTTAAAATAATGTTCTCCGTACTCTTCTAACATGCTGTAGATTTTTGCGTTTTGTTTTTTTTTTTAATTTAAATTGTCTTGGCAGTTTATGTGCTGAGTATATTGTTAGGGCTTTTAAGTTAGGAAACTTACAAATTACGAACCAAATTTTTGCTACAGTGTCAGAGATCTCTAGTAACTGGATATTGTCACATTGTCGTTTTCACCGGTGGCATTGCAGACAGGGGTAACACCGTGATTCCATCATCTCTCCGGACACGTTTCAGCTAGACGTGTTTGGAGAAGGTGTGTGCCCGCTGTCGGAGGCAACAGCATCAGTGGGCTGCCAGGCGGTGGGGATGAGGAGGCTTGGTGAAGAAACCCCTCCCGCTGGGCAGGCGGGTTGGGGGTGCGGGGGGAGGGATGAAGATCATAGTTAACGAAGTTACATAAGCAGCACCGGTCAAAAGCTTCCTGAGGCCACACAATGTGCTACTATACACTTCATATGCATGATTTCATACTGTCTTTACAAGAACCCCTGGAGGTGGTCAGTGTCAGACCTGCTTTGCAAAGAAGGAACTCGAAGCTGGCTGAGGTTACGTGGCTAGCTTAGGAATGCACTGCTGGTAAAAGACAGAGTAGGTCTTACAGCAGGACTTTGCACCAGCCACTCTGCTGTCCCCCCAAAGACAAACTGCCATACCTAGTTCTTTTTTATTGTGGTACAATGAATGTAATGCAAAGCTTATCATTTGAGCCATTTCAATGGGTGAAGTGGCATTAAGTATACTCACATCATGTGCGACCATCACCACCAACCACCTCCAGAATTATTTCACTTCCCAAACTGAAACTCCAGACACAAAAATCAAAGCTCTTCAAACCTCCCCTCCCCCATCCTACCTTCTGCCTCTGTGAGTGTGACTATTCTAAATGCCTCTAAGTGCAGTCATACCATATCTGTCCTTAGTGACTGGCTTCTTTCACTTAGAAGAAGCCACATCTGGGAAATTGCTTGGTGAGCTCAAACTCCGAAATGGAAGAGGAGAGGTTGCAAATTTCTGTAAAGCTGCTTGCAAACAGTAAGTCAGATCTGAAAGAAAGATGGTGGTTGATGTGCTCAGTGATGGCCACGTCCAGGCATACCTGGACCTGCTTGGAACATAGGACCACAGCTTTTGGGGAGGCTGAAGATGGGTCACCACAGAAACACTGTCACATTGTAGTGGTGGACAGCTTTGTGTATAACCACTCTGCATCTACTTCCCCCTGTTCTGGTAAAGACTCCTTGATTATCCTGAGGTTTGGGTCAAGCCAACCTCAACTCCATGCTCAAAGCCACAGGTAGAACATTCGGGGATGAACACATGATGTCAGCTAGAGCAGTGACTCAAGGTCAAGACTTCTGTCATAACTAGTGAGGAAGCTAAGCACCCTTTCCACAGGGTTGTCGAGCTCCTGGAAGACAAGCTTGGGGCTGATGAAGGCCATCTTGCAGTGATGTGGGGAGAGTCTGTACATGATCAAGGAGTTACCAAAACGTTTCCTGGATCCAACCAAGCCTAAAGGGACAGGGCTAGGTACCATCACCTGATCAAACATAACAGCTCATCAAGTTTTGTCTGTCTCCATATGGCATTCAGGGTAAATTTTTGTAGTAGAAAGTGTCCCAACGAGATTCCACACAGAATAATTTTTTGAGCCTACTATGAGCAAAGGTGTAGAACATGAATTATCTACAACAGTCTCAAAGATTACCCAGCAAGGTACACCCAAAACAGGACTCTAATGAAGCATAAATGCAGATAAATTGAAAGATATACATATACATACACACACATATATACATATGTACACACATGCACATAATCAAAAGGTGTATATACATTTGAAACAGAATAGAAAACCTAGAAATAAATCCACAATTATATAGTCAATCAATCTTCAACAAAGCAGGAAAAAATATACAATAGGAAAAAGACAATCTTTTCAACAAATGGTGTCAGGAAAACTGCGCAGCCACGTGTAGTAGAATGAAACAGGACCACTTTCTTACACCACACACAAAAGTAAACTCAAAGTGGATTAAAGACCTAAATGAGACCTGAAGCCATAAAAATCCTAGAAGAGAGCAGGCAGCAATGTCTCTGACATTGGCCATAGCAACATTTCTAGATATGTCTCCTGAGGCAAGCAAAATAAAAGCAAAAATAAACTATTGGGACTACATCAAAAGAGAAAAAGCTTCTGCACAGCAAAGGAAATAGTCAACAAAACAAAGAGGCAACCCACAGAATGGGAGAAGATATTTGCAAATGACACTATAGACAAAGGGCTGATATCCAAGATCTATAAAGAACTCCTCAAACTTAACACCGAAAAAACAGATAATCATGTCAAAAAATGGGCAGAAGACATGAATGGACCCTTCTCTAAAGAAGACATACAAAGGGCTAACAGACATGAAAAATGTTCATCATCACTAGCCATCAGGGAAATTCAAATCAAAACTACATTGAGATACCACCTTACACCAGTTAGAATGGCCAAAACTAACAAGACAGGAAACAACAAGTGTTGGAGAGGATGTGGAGAAAGGGGAACCCTCCTACGCTGTTAGTGGGAATGCAAGCTGGTGCAGCCACTCTGGAAAACAGTGTGGAGGTTCCTCAAAAATTTAAAAATAGAGCTACCCTACGTCCCAACAATTGCACTGGGTATTTACCCTAAAGATACAGATGCAGTGAAAAGAAGGGCCATATATACCCAAGTGTTCATAGCAGCAATGTCCACAATAGCCAGACTGTGGAAAGATGACCTTCAATAGATGAATGGGTAAAGAAGATATGGTTCATATATACAACGGAATATTACTCAGCCATCAGAAAGGATGAATACCCAACTTTTACATCAGCATGGATGGAACTGCAGGAGATTATGTTAAGTGAAATAAATCAAGCAGAGAAAGACAATTATCATATAGTTTCACTTATTTGTGGAACATAAGGAATAGCATGGAGGACATTAGGAGAATGGAAAAATGAACAGCCAAAACAATTTTATGAAGAACAAGTATAGAAGTCTTTCAATGCTTAATTTCAAAACTCAGTACAAAGCCACAGTAATCATGACAGTGTGGACCAGCACAGGAATAAATGTATAGATTCAATGAAACAGAATAAAGTGTCCAGATATAAACCCTGTGTGTGTGTGTGTGTGTGTGTGTGTGTGTGTGTGTGTGGTATATGGTAAATGGGGGCCAAGGTGATATATGGGGGAAAGATCATCTTTTAATAATGTAATAAAAAACTTGGATATCCATATGGGGAAAAAACAACAGCCCTTAAATTACCTTGAAATGGTTTATATATGTAAATGTAAAACTTAAACCTGAGAAACTTCTAGAAAAGCACATGGGCAAAAATCATTATGACCTTGGGTTATGCAAAGAATCACTGGATAGAAAAAAAAAGTACAGATCAAAAGACAATACAGATAAAATGAATTTCATCAAAACTAAAAATCTCTGCTCTTGAAAACACTCAGTTTAAAAAATGCAAAAACAAGTCACAGACAGGAAAAGGATATTCCCAATACCCCATAAACCACTGTATTCCGAATATATAAAGAGCTCTTATAACTCACTAATATAAAGACAGACATCCCAAGAGGAAAATGGGCAAAAGACATGAACAGATACTTCCCAAAGAAGATATATGAATAACCAATAAGTAGGGGGAAAGGCTCAACATTGTTAGTCAACAGCGAAAAAAAACACGAGATATCACTTCATATACATTAGGATGGCTAACATTAAAAAGACTGGAAATACCACGATTCACAGACCTGTACCCCTGGGGATAAAAATATATTATATGTTTATTTAAAAAATTTAAAAAAAAAAGACTGGAAATACCAAACATTGGAGAGAACGGGGAGTAACTGGAACTCTAATACATTACTGATGGGAATGTAAAATTACAAAAAAGTAAACTATTGGAACTATACCAAATTAGAAGCTTTTGCACAGCAAAGGAAACCATCAACAAAACAGAAAGTCAAACTACTGAATGGAAGAAGATATTTGAAAATGATATATCTGACAAGGGGTTAATATCCAAAACATACAAAGAACTTATGCAACCCAGTGCTCCCAAAATTAATACTAATGATGATGATCCAATGGTCAAAGGACCTGAAAAGACATTTTTTTTTCCAAAGAAGACATACAGATGGCCAACAGATATGAAAAGATGTTTGACATCACTAATCTTCAGGGAAATGTAAATCAAAGCCACAGTGATTTACCTCATACCTGCCAGAGTGGTTAGAATCCAAAAGATAAGAAATGACAAGTGTTATTGAGTATTTGGATAAAAAGGAACTCTGATGCACTGTTGATGGGAAGGCAAACTGGTGCAGCCATGGTGAAAAACAGTATGGAGTTTCCTTATGATATTAAAAATAGAATTACCAAATGATCCAGTGATTTGATTACTAGGTATTAATCCACGAAAAATAAAAACACTCATTTGAAAAAAAATATATATATATCCCCCTATGTTTGTAGCAGCATTATTAACAGTAGCCAAGATAGGGAGATAGAAGTGTCCATCGATAGAAGAATGGATAAAGAAGATGTGGCAAATATATACAATGGAGTATTATTCAGCCATAAGAAGAAGGAGGTCTTGCTGTTTGCAACAACTAGAAGGACCTAGAAGGTATAATGCTAAATAAAATAAGTCAGAGAAAGACAAATACTATATGATTTCACTCATAAGTGTCATTTAAGAAACAAAACAAATGAACAAGTGAAGAAAAAGGGATAAACAAAAAAAATCAGACTCTTAAATACAGAGAACAAAATGGTGGCTGCCAGAGGGAATGCAGGTCTGGGGATGGGTGAAACAGAGGAAGAGGATTAAAACTACAGTTTTCACGATGAACACTGAGCAATGGATAACCATACTATATTGTACACCTGAAATTAATATAACACTGTATGTCAATAATACTTTAATAAAAAATTTTAAAAATGAATAGTAAAAAGAAATTATTGAAAACACCTAGTACCAGGTCTGAATAAAACAATTTTTTTTAATTTCTTTTCAGTGTTCCAGTGTTCATTGTTTAGGCACCACACCCAGTGTTCCATGCAATACGTGCCCTCCTTAATACCCACCACCAGGCTCACTCATCACCCCACCCCCGCCCCTCCCAAACCCTCAGTTTATCTCTCAGAGTCCACAGTCTCTCATGGTTTGTCTCCCCCTTCGATTTCCCCCAACTCACTTCTCCTCTCCAACTCCCAATGTCCTCTGTGTTATTCCTTATGCTCCACAAGTAAGTGAAACCATAGGATAATTGACTTTCTCTGCTTGATTTATTTCACTCAGAGTAATCTCTTCCTGTCCCATCCATGTTGATACAAAAGTTGGGTATTCATCCTTTCTGATGGAGGCATAATACTCCGTAGTATATATGGACCATATCTTCTTTATCCATTCGTCTGTTGAAGGCCATCTTAGCTCTTTCCACAGTTTGGCAACTGTGGCCATTGCTACTATGAACACTGGGGTACAGATGGCCCTTCTTTTCACTACATCTGTATCTTTGGGGTAAATACCCAGTAGTGCAATTTCTTCTTAAGGGAAAAAAAAAAAAAACATACTTCTAAAATTAAAAAAAAAAGTAATCTCTTTGAAAAACAGATAATTTCTTATAAAATTAAACATGTACCTAGCATCTAAAACCCAGTATATTTTTTCTGAGCATATTTTAGCTAGCATATTAAACACATACATGACATTTCCAGGCAAAATGGAGACATATGTTTGCACAAAAACTTATACACAAATGTTGACAGAGTTTTATTTGTAGTAAAGTCGTGGCAACAACAGAAATGTCCACCAACAAATGAATGGCAAATTGTGGAATAGCCGTACAAAGGAATACCACTTGATTGATAAAATTGAGTGAGCTCCTGTTACATCCATGATATGGACAAATCTGAAAATTATTATATTATGTGAGACAAAAATCCATTTATAGAACATTCTAGGAGAAAAAGAAAAAGTTGGAGGTAAGGAGAAGGGTTTATATAAAAGGAATGAGGGTATTTTCTTCAGTGATGTCAATATTCTTCATCTTGATTGAAGGAGCACTCACACAGCTACGTGCATTTGTCTAAAGTCTGCAGCACTGTTCACTGGAAAGGGTGAATTTTGCTGCAAAGTATACTCAATAAAGCTGAATTTTAAACAGGAGTCTTACTAGAAATAAAGAAAACTTGTAAGAATTTTTTAAGGAAGAATGTAAACCTTATGTTTCTAGATAAGAGGACAAAACATTTCAAAGATACTAATTCTTTCCAAAAAATGTATTGAAATTCTGCAGTCTTGAAAAAAAAATCCTAACAGATCTTTTTTGGGGAGAGAGATGAAACTTGACAAAATGATTTTAAAATTTATCTAGAAAAATAAATTGCTGATATTGCCGAAAGAAGCTGAGTAAAAGAAAATAATGAGGGGAAACTGCTTTTACTCCACACCCTTGACCAATTATTTTTAACCGACTGTGTGTGTGTGTGTGTTTGTGTGTGTGTGTGTATAAATGTGTGCAGGTGTGTACATTTATTTTGTCATGGGTGACCAGTGTCATTTGGAGAAAAGAGAAGGAAACCTTACAAGAACCTCTCAAGAAAGAGAATGCAGTTCAAAAATAAAGTCCTGCTAAATTCTATTTTCTTAATTTTCAAAAATTAATATCTTTTAAATTATACATTAAATGAAGAGGTTTTTTTATGCAACTGAGAAGAAAAAAAATGGAGTTAAATTTTTTAAAAGCTCTCTACTCCAATTAGTTGGATTAAATAATGTGATGTATTTAATTGTTTTAATGTCAGGAAGTAAAGTAAATATTTATTTAGCCTTGAAATGTAGACTCATTTCAAAGAATGATGGCAAAAGTACAATTCCTTTCAGTCTTTGGTCTTTTTGGTTTCTCTGCACACAGTGGCATATCAGGCATCGCGCTAAGCGTTTGAAGGAAGGATCCATACAATAAAAGAATTTGTTTTTAACTCTCCTTGTTTGCTCACTACATAGGCTCCAACTATATACAAAATTACAAAGAAAAAACTGGCAGTCTTCTGAGGTTTCACAACTTTCAACCAACCATTGTTAACCCCTGGAATCATCTCTTCATTTATAAGTTTCTTTATTCATATGCACATATACATATGTACTTTGCATAAATAATAATAGCACATATGCCCCTCTCTTACTTATCCTCCTCATGACACATACCCTGAATCCTCTTTGCCAGGAGACAAGTGTCTCCATACTCATGTAATTCTATATGCACCTATGTGAATAATTCTTTATAATCCTATTTATATGCTTATGTGTGTTCACAGGTAATCTTTGAAACATTTTTCATTGTTTCATTTATAGACATGGTATATCTTCCACATTTTCCTACATTTTCTTTTTCTATTCAACAGTACCTCATAGCAGTGGCCCAGAGTCACTGAATATAATTCCAATTCCTTCTTTTTAATGGTTGCATGTTATCCTACAGCGAAGTCATACTCACTTTCTTAGCCATTCTGGTTGGCAATATCTACTATGTTTTTGGTTTCTTACCAGCACAAACAACACTGCAATAAATACCCTTGACATCAGTCTGTCCTTAAGTATTGTCCCTTTCAGTGACCATGGGGTCATTCTGTGGGAGGATAATTACAGAGTTGAATGAGTATATATTTTTAAATGTTGTCAGACTGCCTTCCTAAAGGTTGTAACACTTCACATTTTCACTGGCAACATAGAGAGTATCCTATTTCTTCATGCCTACTAATTTTAGTTGATAATAGATCTTTTTTATTTTGTAAAAATAAAATCTCACCATTAATCTAAGTTGCATTTCCTTGACTCCTACTGAATTGCTTTATTTTTTTTAAGATTTTATTTATTTATTTGACAGAGATCTCAAGTAGACACAGAGGCAGGCAGATAGAGAGGAAGGAAAGCAGGCTCCCTGCTGAGCAGAAAGCCCAATGTGGGGCTTTATCCTAGGACCCTGAGACCATGACCTGAGCCAAAGGCAGAGGCTTAACCTCTGAGCCACCCAGGCGCCCCCTGAATTACTTTAAGTAGCAAAAGAGTAAAACATTTCTATTAAAACCAATAATTATACAGAAGTTACTTTAACTATAATTATTGCATATTATCTTGAACATCCTAGTATACTGTTGTCCAATAGAAATTTCTGAAATGATAGAAATATTCTATATACTGTGTTGTCCAATATGATAGTTTGTCCAATATGATAGTCACATGTGATTCATGAACAACTGAAATGTGACTAGTGTGAATAAGGGACTGAATTTTTAATGTTATTAATTTTAATTCAATTTAATTGAACTCAAATTTAATTTAATTTAATTAAAAATAGCCAAATGTGGCAAGTGGCAACCATACTGGATAGGGCAGTTCTAAAAAATGCAAAATAAGAAATAAAAATAATTGTAACAAACATTAGAATATACACTCCAATTTATCTTTTGCTGACTGTACATCTAGACCACTCACAATATTTGAGTAAAAACAAACAATAACAACCTCCTAAGAGTAATTAGACAATTATAAAGTAACTATTTATAAGCTAAGTATGCAAAAATCAATAGCTACTTTAATGAGTACGCTAAACATCTAGAATAGAATTAGGTAAAAATTATTCAATTTATAATGCAACAAAAATGACAAAACGCTAAGGAAAAAATTTAACCGCAAAGCCACAGGATGCTAGGACACAAATTTAAAATTGCAATAAGAAGAGTGAAACAGAGCCAGAAGCCTGGAAAAGTGCACCATGCTCTTGGATGAGAAAATACATTCTCAAACATATATGATATAAATGATATATTGACATATCATATGTAAAATATGATATCCATATATGATATATATCAATATAGATGTGATATATATTGATATTTATCTATCAATTCTTCAAAAATTAATCTATAATTTAATGCAATTCCAATGAGAAATCCAAAAGGTTAAAATAATCCCTGAATTCATGTGAAAGAATTTGCCTAAAACCTGCCCGAAAACTGTTAAGAAAGAAAAATGAGAGGAGACTTACTTTATGACTTACCAGAATAGTCTCAAAAGCGATTGTAAAAAATCAACATAGTATTGACGTATAATAGACAAATAGATCCATGGAAATTCACTGAAAATTCAGAATTTAATCCCTACCTACAGGAAGTTTTTATTCAACAAAAACAGTGTGTTATTCAGTGTGGGGAAATGCAACATTTAATACATAAGGCTAACAAAACTGGTTATCAAAATGAAATGGAAATTTAAAAGACTCTCATCCCAAAACCACAGATAAAAAATAAATTTCAACTAGATAAAAGGCTCAAATAAAACAAAGAAATCTTACCAAAAAATTAGAAGACCATTCATACAATCCAAGAGTTAATGTGGTCTTCCTAAATAAGAGTAAAAAAATCATTCTTATCTACTTCTTGCATTCTTAATTATTTTATACTAAAATAAAGCAATAAATAAAAAACTATTATTTAATTTCTACTAAAAAAGTAAAGGGAGTAGTATCTAACCCTATAAATATAAAACATTTGTTTGGCAAAGATGTAAGTCAACACTCAAAATATATAGCTAGAAAATAATATTTCTAATAAGGTTAATTTCCACACCACACAAAAAATTGATGCAAACTAATTAGAAAAAGGAGAGTCAATTTGAAAGAAATAAGGAGGTATCATGAAGAGCAGCTTTATAGAAGATATAACCCAGATAATAAATAAACAACATTAGAAAGAAGCACAAGTCATCTCTGGTAGAAGTCTTCTGTTCTTTCCAGGGCCAGTGTCCAGTTTGGGGGGACACAGGGAAGACAGGAAACTTGGAGTCTGCCTCTCTGCTGAAATTACTTTGCTACCAGGCCTGCTCCACTGCAGTCAGACCATTCCAGGGTATGGGGCCACTCTGGGTTTCCTGCTTTACAGATTCCACACGGGAATCAAGACCCAGAGATCCTCTGCTCTCAGGTCCCTCAATTTCCCTGGAGGTTCTGACACCAATTCAGAGAAAGGAATGGATGCCCTGTCCCTTCCACATAGCTCTTACCCTCAGCCTGGGGAAAGTGTTCACCTCTTCTTTTTTGGCATGTTGGGGAGAAAGAATTTCCTATGCCTTTCAACATCCTTCTAGCTGAACCAAGAGTCAAACTGATATGAGACTGGTTAACAGGAGAAAATCAAATTTAGTTCCAGACATACAGAAAATCCTTACAGACATGGCAGTCAGGCGACAGGAGGCTTATCTGAGCTCAGGAGAGAGTCAGGGTCTCTGGGATGCAAAGGGGAGGAAGACCATTAGCAGGAAGATGAGAGATGTTTGGAAAATCAAGGTTTCCCTGTTATGCAAATACATTTCCTGGGTAAAGAGGAATCTTTGTGTTCAGGGCACCTGGGTAGCTCAGAGCCCTGGGATGTAGCCCCATATTGGACTCTAAGCTCAGCGGGGAATGTTTGTCCCTCTCCTTCTCCCTTTGCCCCTCCCCCTGCTCATACTCTCTCTCAAATAAGAAAATAATTTTTAAAAAAGGAATCCCTGTTAATACCTCTCTGCCTGCTACAGGCTAGCAATTGAAGAGGACATAAGGAGCTTTTCCTGAACCTTCTGGGTTTTAATTGCCTTTAACTCAAAATAATTCTTACACCAAAGTGGCCCATCATGGCACTGCCCACTTTTGGTCCTTACAGGAGTGCAGGAGTAAGGACTGGGACCAGCAAGATCTCCTTTACACTTACTTTCAGACCAAAAGATTGGCCCTTGAAGACTTGAAAGCTAAGGAAATAACTACCCGAGGTTGCCTTTGAATTCCTGTTCTGGATGTGTACATGGGTGTAGGGAGAGACTGGCCCGAGAGCAGTGGGGGATGGGAGAGCCGATGCCTGAAAATATCATCCCCTTACAGTGAAATTGTGCAAGCTTCTGAGAACTCAGGGTGAGAAGGTGGGAGAATTTGGGCCAGAACTTAGAGGTCCTAACAAGGAGCTAGGAGTCTGTGGGCTAGGCCACATCTTCGGTTGCTTGTGCCTCTGTCTCTACCTTCCTTCTGGCGAGCCCTTCAAGGTAAGACATTACTGACTTCCTCTGTGCCATCAAAACAGATAGGGTAGCAAGGAGGTTTCTCCTGCCCTAGGTGGGCATTCTGGGTGAGTCCTCGAGAACAGCAAGGACTGTTCCTGTTCCCTCTGTGAGCTCTCGAAAAGGGCCCTTGCAGACTCATCACCTCCGTCATGCAGAAGTCAGCTTGTGATCAGACACCTCCTGCCTCCCCATCCAGGGAAACTGGCAGGCCCTGCACACTGCATGCTGGCCGGGTGACAGTGAGTGACAGCTGGCTCTGTCAGGAGATTAACTCTGAGCTAGGTGGCATTCCCTTCTTACTCTACCACGCACCTGCTCTACACTGCCACCATCGACTGACAAGGCACACTGTCTTGATCTTACACATCACGGGGCAAAATTGCCAGGGTCTTATTAATTAGTATCATTCATACTTGTGTGCACACAAGGGGGTGCCTCTCGCCCCGACTCGCTCATTACAATAAAGGTGGCACCTGTGAGGTGACTCTTGAAAGATTGGCATCTGAGACTTAATAGTAACTTTTGGGGCCAGACTGTGGAAAGGCTGAAACCACGTTTTAGAACTTGAAAGTCCCTCAGAAGTATTCACTACACTTAAATTTTCAAGGTAGGAAGTGTTATCTTTTGTTATTTTTGCATTTATGATTTTTTTTAAATTTTATTTTCCAAAAATTGGGAATTGTTATCATTATTTCTTTTGCTGTTTTGCTGTTTTTAAATGCGTATCGTTGCCGAATACTATTTTAGGTACTTAACCTTTTTTTTTTAACTTTGTTTAATCCTCCTGGTAATGACCATTCTATAAATTATGTGCTATTCTCATTTTATCCTATTTATATCATTTTATTTCATGAAGCAACCGAGGCACAGAAATGATAAAAGACTTGCCCAAGGTCATTGGCTTTCCAAGTTTGCATACATAGAATTAAATGCAGGCACTCTAGCTTCAGAGTCTGCACTCTTAATCAGTACCTTACATTGTCAGAAGCATAACATCTATTAATTTAATAATAGATTTTATTTAATAAATATTTAATTTAAAAATTAATTAATAAGCAACTGTATGTATGGATCATCTGCTGTGTGGATGTTGGTCTTTTATGTTAGGAATATAGTGGAAAACAAGATAGACAAGATCTCCACCCCCATGGAACTTACTTACATCCTAGCAAAGAAGACTAAAAATAAATAGATGAATAAAAATAAATAACAATTTCAAAGAATGAGAACTATCTAAAAAGAATAAAACAAGTTGATATGACAGTAATTCCAAGAGAATTCATTTAGATAGTTATCAGAAAAGGTTTTGTTGAAGAAATGACAAAAAGGAGACAACCGCATGAAAAGTCAAGGAAAGGGCCTTCCAGAAAGAGTAACAGCAAATGAAAGGATCCTGAGTTGATAATGAGGTTGGCAAGTATGATGATCAAGAATGGACAGAGGGGCACCTGGGTGGCTCAGTGGGTTAAGCCTCTGCCTTCGGCTCAGGTCATGGTCTCAGGGTCCTGGGATCGAGCCCCACATCAGGCTCGCTGCTCAGCAGGGAGCCTGCTTCCCCCTCTCTCTCTGCCTGCCTCTCTGCCTACTTGTGATCTCTCTCCCTCTCTGTCAAATAAATAAATAAAATCTTTAAAAAAAAAGAACAGATAGAAAAATTAGTGAATGGATGAATGATAATGAATATGAACGGGGCATGAACTTAGAATCTCAGAACATCTTCATCCCCCTCTTCCTCCTAATCATCTTCAAAACATATCAGCATCCCATAAAATGGAATGCAGAAGCGATTATCTAAATAGCTCTAGCCAAAAGAAATCATTTTCAATAAAGAAGGGTATAGGCATAACCTCAATAATTGGCTGTATTTAGGTGGTGAATGTGGCTCAGATGTTCACCTCTCCAAATCAATAGCCAAGTCCCACCACAATCACAATCTCATAATCTGCACCCTCAATACCCTATAAGAACATTTGTTTTTAGCAATTTATGCTAATGGGGCAGAATTCAGAATGGAAGACACAACAATACCATGGAGGAAGGGATCTGTGAGCTCTGGGTCCAGGAAGACGCCACACAGGAGTACAGAGTAGGTGGTCTGGGAAAGACGATGAACAGTGTTTTGAACAAATGAATGACTGAATGAGTGGATTTATTAGTGCCCCTAATTAAGAGATGTCTAAGAAGTAAAGGAAGCAAATGCTTCCCTTGTGTTTCTCTTAGAGGTATTCCTGTGTTTGTGTAGATTTCTCAAGGGTGTGTAAAACCTTCCATGTGAGCATGAAGGCTCATATTACTTTCTCAAAGTAAACCTCTCAAAATTTTCTATTTCAAGGAGTCAATACATTTTTTTCCTCCATCCCACATTTGGAAATTAAACAACACACTTCTAAATTCTATGGGTCAAAGAAGAAGTCTTAAGAGAAATTTAAAATACATAAAAATGAATGAAAATTAAAATATAACATATTAAAATAGGTGGTATGCAGCTAAAGCAAGGCTAAGAGAGAAATTTACTGCGTTAAATTACTTTAGAAAAGAGGAAAAGGCACAAATTGAAGTTCTTACCTCAAGAAAACAGAAAAGGAAGAGCAAACAAAAGGAAGGAAATAATAAAAATCAGAGCAGAAATCAATGCAATTAAAAACAGGAAAAAAATGAAAAGCAATACAATTTAAATAAAAAAGAAAAGCAATATAATAAAAAGCTATTTCTTTTTTAAAAATGTAATGATAAACCTCTATCAAAACTGACCAAGATAAAATGTGAGAAGACACAAATCATCAATATCAGGAATGAAATGGGATATTACAATAGATCCGTGGCCATTAAAAGAATGAGTGTAATACTGTGAACAACCGTACACTCATAAATTCAACAGGTTGGAAGAAATGGACCAGTTCTTTAAAAACCATGAACTATCAAAACCAAGATGAAATTTATAACCCAGTAGGTCCTCAAACCATTGAATAGATTGAATTTCTCATTATACACCTCCTAAAAAAAAAAAAATAAATGGTTGGTTTACTGGAAAACCCTACCAAATATTTAAAGAATTAAAAACAATTTTGTGCAATCTTTCCCAGAAAAACAGAAGAGGAACAACACTTCTAAACTCACTTTAGGAGGCTAGTATTACCTTGTTACCAAAACTACCCTAATACAGTACAAAATAAGACAGTGGCAGACCACTATCTCTTACGAATTAGCAACAAAAGTCTTCAACAAAATATTAACAAATAAACCCAGCGATATAAAAAACAGAATGAGGGGCACCTGGGTGGCTCAGTGGGTTAAAGCCTCTGCTTTCGGCTCAGGTCATGATCCCAAGGGTCCTGGGATCGAGCCCCAGATCGAGTTCTCTGCTCAGCAGGGAGCCTGCTTCCCTCTCTCTCTCTCTCTGCCTGCCTCTCTGCCTACTTGTGATCTCTGTCAAATAAATAAATAAAATCTTAAAAAAAAAACAGAATGAGACAGCATGATTCTCTTGAATTTCTTCTATATGTGCAATGTGGGTTCAACATAAAAAAATCAATCCATGTAATCTGTCATTTCAGCAGGCTAAAGAGAAAAATCACATGATCATAATCAGTTGACACAGATGGGGCCTTTATTATTTTTAATGTAGGCTCCATGCCCAGCATGGAGCCCAACATGGAGCTTGAACTCAAGACCCTGAGAGCAAGACCTGAGCTGGGATCAAGAGTTGGAAGCTTAACCGACTGAGCCACCCAGGCACCCCAACATAGATAGTGCATTTGACAAAATCCAACACCCACTCATGATGCAAATTCTCAGCCAAACAGAAGCAAGAGACCAGCCTCAATCTCATAGAGGCACCCACCAAAAAACCCTACAAGTAAGTGAACGCCACGCTGACTGTGAAAGATAGACTGCTTTCCCTCTAAGGCTGGGAGCAAGGATGGAAATATCTACCCTCACCATTCATAATCACCACAATGCTGTAAGTTCTGGCCACTGCGAGGCAGCAGAAAAGGAATAGGCAGTAGAGAGAAAATCCAACTGTTCCTGCTTGCAGATGACATATTGTCTACACAGAGAATCCAGGAAATCTTAAAAACAAACTAACTAATAGCTAGAATGAGTAAGCAAGATCTATAAGGGTACAAAGTAGGAGATTAACACATAAAAGTCAATTTCCATGTCCTGGAGTGAAAATGCATGAACCAAAATAAAAAACTAAAATACTCCTGGTGCTTGTTCCAGAGCAAATAAGATACTTAGGTGTAAACTTAAAAAAAAAAAAAATGTACAAGATCAAAAAACTACCAAATGCAGATGAAAGAACCCCAGGAAGACTAAAGAAGGGGGGAAGACACACCGTGTTCACTCACTGGGAAGACTAAACATAGCAAAGACGTCAATTTTCCCCAAATTGATTTTCCCCTTAAAAAAGGCACATATGGGGGAAAAAAAAGGAAAAAAAAGGCACAAATGGGCAAAATATTTGAATTAGACATCTCACCAAAGACATATAAACGGCATAAAAACATGTAAAAATGTTCAATATTGTTAATCATCAGAGAAATGCAAATTAAAACCACAATGAAAAGCCACTGCATACTTACAAAAATGGCTTAAAAAAGTAGCGATTGAATTCTGCCAAAGAGATGAAATCATTGGAAATCCCATAAATTGCTGCTCAGAGTATAAAATGGCATGGTCATTTTGGAATTCAGCATTTTTCCTAAATTCAAAGATGCATGTATTATACAACCCAGCAATCTTATCCCTAGATATCGATTGTGTATCTGTACATCACAGAAAGCAACCTTTCTGTGAATGTTTCTAGCAGATGTATTCATCATTTCATGAAACTGGAAATAATGCAGATGTCCATCAATTTGTGAATGGATAAATCATGATCTATCCGTACAACAGAACGCTACTCCGCCGGGAAAAAAGAACAAGCCGCTGATAGACAAGAAACATGACCTGCGCATCTGAAACTGACAGGATGTTATGTGTCAACCACACATCAATTAAAAGCTAATTAATTAATTAATCATTTTAAAAGTAGCAAATAGAAAAAAGTAGGTGAGGCTCAAACACATTATAATAGGCATCTCTAGTGAAAAAAGCCCGACACAAAAGACAGCATACTGCCTGATTCATTCTATGTAAAATTTTAGAAAAGGTAAAATTATAGCAACAGAAAAGCAAACAGTGGTTGCTAGTGACTAGGGCTGAGAGGGGGAACGGCTTTCAAGAGACACAAGGGAACTTTTAGGGAATGATGTAAATGGTCTACTTTATGACTAAGGAGGTAAATGTATACTCGACTGTATTCATCTACCAAAACTCATTAAAGTAGGCTCTTACATTAGATAAATTATAAATTTACTTCAATATAAGGTTCACTAACACTGAGATGAAATTTACAGTTTACATAAAATGAAGACAAAGAACTTTTAGAAAATCTGCACACAGTGACACCAAGTTGGGAAGAGAGCGAAAGAGACAGTTTGATAATGGGCAAGAAGGAGAAAGTTCTGGAGTCACACGGGCCTTCGTGGGTCAAGGCAAGTGTTCCTCAGTATTGCATGCACTCCAGCCAGGGTCCCCAGGAGCCAGGTTCCCTGAATCACTGGAGGGACTCACAGAAGCAGAATCTCCAGACCCTAGACTATAGCTTTGGGAAGTTCACCAGGTAGTTCTGTGATATGACCCAGTGACCATCAACTCTAACTGTGCAAAGGCTCATGCATGAGATGCTTTCAACCCAATTCCACTTAGTGAAGTTTTCCTGACATGACCTGGTGCTAAATCTGCTGGGTGAAGACAGGCAGCCTTCGGGGCTTGGGAATGTCACATGCTTGGCAAGAAGGTTGTCCGGCGTGTCTGAGGACATGGTAGATGATTCTTGGTGAGGCAGGGAGGTCAGCCTACAGGAGGCCCATGCCACTGCCATGCTACCCCATGACCCCCCAGCACATGGGCCCTCTTTGCACAGAAAGACTATCTCTAAACACAGTAGAAGTGTCAGAAAATGTATGTTTTCTTAGAGGGTGACTTACTGGAGTACCAGTTGCTATGTTTCTTTTTTTTCCCCTTAATTGCAAGTAGATCTTCTCAAAGCAGAAGCTCCTGGATGTGTTCCTGAGTCTTGCTAGCAGGGTTGTTGGCTGTAAGCCATCTGCCGGCTGTGTGAAGGTCCACTCAGTCCTCCCAACACAGGGGCTTGCCTCATGGGAGGACGTGCATGAAACACTTGGAAGTTAGAACAGCAAATATTGTTCAGACACAAATCGTTCCTATTAGGACAGTTGTTTTCTGAAATGGATCAGTCTCTTCAAAAGTGTTTTTACCAACGTAAAACCTACATACCCTTCCTTCAATGCTTCTCTTTCGGGTATAGCTAACCAGTTCGTAGGAAAGTTGCAAAGCAGGAACTAAGTCTCTGATCACTTGTTAATAGCTGCTTGACCCTGGAACTAGCCCTACAGGAAACAGCGGCTCTTTAAAACATACATAGGTTTGCCATGCCTGGGGCAGGGATCTCAATCCTTCTTGCCCATTGGAACCATCTGGAAGCCTCGTCCAGACAGGCACAGATTTTATTGTTCTGACATGAAACCAGGCATGAGCATCTTTTTTTTTTTTTTTTTTTTTTTTTTAAGATACATGTTTCCTTATGAGCATTCAGGGCTGAGGACCACAGGCCTAGAGATGAGACAAGATGACACGTATTCATCAAGCTAACTTTATTGAGCACTTACTACGTGTCAGGAAGAGTGGTTAATGGTGGTGGGTTTCCCACAGTGGATTCCTAGGGCCTTAGGTTCTTTGGCTGATACTATGATCAGACAAAGGATAAAGGCATTTTGAAACCCATCTGTGCAGTCGCTTCTCCAGGAAGGCGCTGAACTCCTAGATGTTCTATTTTATTCATGCAATGTTGCAGCACGCAACTCAACCTACAGCCGCAAAGAGTAAATCTGCAAACGACAGGGGAGGATCGGCGACAGGGAGAGACATGAGCACAGAGATTTTACATTAACGAAATCTCTGCAATTCCAGGATATTGACAAAGGTACATGCTGATAGCCAAAGAGCATGTAAGGATTTTAATACCACATTTCCAGTTATGACTAGAGAAGCATAATTAGGTACTAAATTACAATGTTAATATTCATTTGAACGTAGAAGTACTTGTAGTGGTAGCACTGCGGCCCTGGGAGGGCAGCGGGGGAGATGATTCAACGGACAGAGAGTTTCTCTGAACAAGTTTCGTCCTGGGTTCTGTGAGGTCAGCTCCCAGCAAAGTCTTCAGGGGTCAAGGCATGGACTGAGAATGGTGACTTTTCTCCTTTCGTAGCTTGCACTCAAGGGGTTCAGAACTAAGTGAGTAAATACACAAGTCACTAGAAATTACAGTTCAGAACACAGACTAGGACGGAATGGGGAGAGAGAGCCCCCGGAGGAGGGCGCGCTGGGGAAGGCCAATCGGGACGTGGATGCTCGGCGTGGGGGGAGGTGTGGGGCTCCGTGCTGCGCACAATTTTTCTAGCAAGAATAGAAGGAAGGGTCTTGCTGAGGTCTCCTATTACTGGGGCCTTATCTATTTATACATCCATTTCATCCAGAAAGAGTCTGAGGTGGGGCTTACCTGTCATCTGCAAGAAAATTAAAGTCGCTTCCTAAAAGGGGCAAAAGCAAATTGAAGTAATGAGAAGGAAGGAAGAGGGAGGGGGGTTAAGAGAGAAAGAGAGAAAAAGACAACACCCATGCATGTGTGTGAGCCTACACACACACACACACACACACACACGCATGCCATCGCACATAGGAGTGCCTTGTGGAAGTCCCTTAAATGAAGCACGGATTCCCCCTTATGCCCATCTCCCCAGGATTTGGTTGTCTTCCTACAGAATTTCTCTGGGCTTCATACAAAAGGTAAGATTCCAGATTGAGCAACCCTAATTAGCTGGGGCCATCTCCCATATGGAGCAGAAGCAAATCTGTCACCAGCTGTGGAAAACAACAGTCCTCAGCTCCCCCAAACCCCAAAACACATAAGCTCAGCATTTTAACTGGCTGGGGTAAGAGCCATTATTTTCATTAATGGAGCTCATTTTTATTTTACTGGGCTTTTTTACTATCAGATTAAAAGCTTGTTTTTATTGTAGTTTTTTTTTTTTTCCTAATGCAATCTTGGGTGATGTGCTCAGAATGAATGGAATAGTTATTGTTTTAATTATTTTTTCATTTTGTGTTTTTATTTCGTTTGTTCCTTTTATTTACTACTCTTAAGTTTGCCGTAATAACACGGACGCAGGGTGCTCGGAGGCCTCCCGTGAGCACCCCGCAGCGGTTTGCCTCAGCTAAAGGCCAGGGAAGAGGAAAACACCAGCACACTAATGCTTTCAGAGTCAAGCGGCAGCAAAGCCCCCCCCCCCCGCCGCCCCCAGTCCAACCACAGTGACAGAGGGCATATGGGCAGAGCCAAGGGCATGAGCCCTTCAGGGCTGAGAGGAGCAATACGAGATGTCATTCCAGATCACTCTGTGCCTGCTCCTTTGCTAAACCCAGCATGGCTCACTGGGCGAAGAAAAGCTTGGAAGGAGTCTCAAGGTGGATAAGCCATGGGGCACATTCCTCCCTTCCTGCCACATGTCACCAATGCCCAGGTCCGCAGAGGCTGCCTGTAAGGACCCCCAGGTGTTAACACACAGAGACACTCAGCTGGACCTGGACACCTGTTCCCTGCCCACAAAGGTGAGGGGACAAGAACAATGCCTTTCTAGGAGGTCCACATGTCTCTGCAACATTGTGGGCTTGGGTAGGGCAGACTTTCCAAATTCTTCACTTAGCAATAGAAGCTGAGCATGTGAGTTTGCTGTCCAGAAACAAGCTGAAAAAATACTGCACGTGTAGATGCCCATAACTGCTGATGAAGGGCTCCTTCGGGCTCCTTGCATGCCAATACTCTTGATCTCCCTGGATCTGACTGAAGAAAGCATCCATCCCCAGAAGAGAGGCTGAGGCCCATGCATGGGTTTGCCACAGCGCCATGCTCACTATGTTGTCTCACTCCTCCTTCCCTTGACTGGTTCCCTTTGTCTGACCAGTCCTCATTCCCAGGGTGTCCCCAGAGTGTTCTCTACATCCCTAACCTGTTTGGCCTGTGAGGTTAAATCTCACAAAGGTGCAAAGATCATGTTGGTACCCTCTTCAAAGGGCTTCTCATCACATGCACAATAAAACCCAAACTCCTTGCAGAACCCACGAAGTCACTGTGATCTAACCCGTCCTGGCTTCTGGGCTCAGCTGCCCCACTGGCCTAACTCTGGCCACACCAGTCACCCTTGAAGGATTTGGGCTGTCCTCTTCCTGGAGGTTCCCCCACACCTCTTCATGACTCTGTTCCTAAAAGGGATTCCCAGAGAGGTCACCCTGCTCACCCTCTGGCTCCACCATCACTCTATGTGTCCTTACCTGCCTTCATTTTCACCGTGACACTTGTCACTGCTGAACTTACATCACTTGTGCCTTTGCTGATTGCCTCTCTGCCTGCGAATGAGCACAGGGAAGGGAACTGCTGCATGTCTAGGCCCAGCACAGCAGCCCTGGGCACTTGGCAGGTGGCCAAGAAGTTCTTGGTAGCAGACATCTCGGACTCTTTTTACTGCTATATCACTGACATAGAGAAAGTTCTGGCATATAGTAGATAGTCAATAAATGCTTGCTGTCTAGGGAAAAACACATGAAAATCACATGTCAATGGCCATAAGTGCCTGATCGAGAGGACCTTTTCATTGCCACTTGTGTTCCAATGGATGAGTCAGGAATTTCCAGAGTGAAGGTGAACTCGGGACTCAGCTCTCTCCTTCCAGCTCCCTGAAACCAACAGAATACTTCCAAGACCACCTGATTTTGTGTCTAAATAGAAATAAGGTAGATGAGGCTTTCAAAACCCACAAATGTTTCCTTCTTAATGAATGTTGGCTCACTAACTGTATGTATCGCCTCCCTTGCTTCATACATGTGTCATTTCTCAGAACATATTCTATGGAGATAAATAAGATGTCACATACACGCACACACACACACACACACACACACACACACACACACACAGAGAGAAATATTATTCAGCCATCAAAAAGAATGAGACCTTGCCATTTGCAACAACATGGATAGACCTAGAGGGAATTAAGCTAAGTGAAATAAGTCAGGTGGAGAACGACAAACACCATATGATTTCACCTATATGTGAAATCTTAAAAAAGCAAACAAAGAAAAAGCAAAAGTAGACCATAAACACAGGGAACACAGAGAGGACGGGGTAGGGGGATGGGCAAGATGGGTGAGGGGGAAGGGGAAGTATAGGCTTCCAGGTATGGAATGAGTAAGTCATGGGGACAAAAGGCGCAGCATGGGGAACATAGTCAAAGGTACTATAACAGCATTGTGTGGTGACAGATGGTAGCTACATTGTGATGACGGCAGCGGCATGCATAGGCTTGTCCAATCATTATACTGTACACCCCAGAACTAATGTAACATTGTGCATCAACTGTACTCAAGTAAAAAATAAAGACTGATCCATAGTAAAAATAAAAAGATTCAGTTCTTATCCAAGGCTATGCCCTTCATTTTTCAACTACTTTTTAGATATAGAAAAATAAAATACCAAAGAAGTTATTTTCAGTTATGAGTGAAATTTTTGGGGTGGAAGGAATAAGAGGGAGACATCCAACACAAGACCTTTCACTGTGTCCCTTTTTATATCATTTTATCTTTGAACTCTGTGACGTTATACAGAGTGCGATCATCCACTGTAACTTAAAGGGCTTAAGAATCAAGAAATAGCGATTGAAACAAAGAAACAGAGCATGGAGCCCCCTTTAACAAAATCCCAGCAGTAAATTCTAGAAACAACTTCCACCTCACAAAAGATGTTGTTCCCTTAAGGGAAGTGAACGCTACAGCTAAAGAACATTTTTTTTTTTTTTTTTTTTTTTCCCAAAGACGATTTGGAAGGAGTGCTCCTGCCTTGGAGAGAATACCCAGATTTAAGTTATGTAAACAAAAGAACTCCATTTATCACGACCCATACTCAAGTGCCAGGGCTTTGTGGCATCCTGAGCATGAGACATGAAGTCGCCAGCACCGTGCACTGCTCAATTGTCCTTCCCACGCTGTACTTGTGAATCCCATAGCCAACGCAATTATACTTCTCAGAGAATTTTGGAACAAAATAGGGCCAGTCAGGCAGGGGGTCCTTGACTTAAGTTAGGCAGACATTGGTGGGTTACTTTTGCCAAATATCCCTTCATTTTAAAAAGTGCTGCAGGGGATGACAAAGTTGGGGGTCATACATTTATAAAAAGATATTATTCCGCACTCCTGCATAATTGTGTGTCATTTGGCTGGCACAACATGGAACACAGGTTGGGACATGTGGTTCTATCCCTAGTTTGAGCTACGTGCAGGCTTCTGTCTTGGCTCATAGGAAATAACACACTACTACTAATGAGTATTACATATTAAAGATATATTGTACAAATTATATAATTATATATTATATAAATATAATCATAAAAAAGTTCATGGCCAACCCTTCTCTCTGTCAAATGCCATTCTAAGACCTTTACATTCTAAGTTGTCATGGTATAAGGCAGTACTTCTTCCCTCATTTCAGATACGGAGAGAGGGGCATGGAAGGGCTAGGTGACTTGCTCAAGATCATAGAGCTGGAGGGGGACAGAGCTTCATCAGAACCCCAGTCTTGGGCTTAAGGTTAGCAGTGGCTGGTGCCATGATGGCATGAAGTCAGAACAGGGTACAGGGACCCATGGGGGTGAGGAGGATGACCTCTCTGGGAATCCCTCCTAGGAACAGAGTCTTGAAGAGCTGTGGGGGAGCCTCCACGCAGGGGACAGCCCAAGCTCCTTCAAGGGTGGCTGGCGTGGTCAGAACGAGGTCAGTGGGGCAGATACAGGGGGCTGCTGAACCCAGAAGCCAGGACGGGTCAGATCACAGTGACTTCATGGGGTCTGCAAGGAGTTTGGATTTTATTGTATGTGTAATGAGAAGCCCTTTGAGGAGGATACCAACATGATCTTTGGACCTTGGTGAGATTTAACCTCACAGACCAAACAGGTTGGGAACCTGGAGAACACTCTGGGGACACCCTGGAATGGGGGCTGGGCAGGCAAAGGGAACCAGTCAAGGGAAGGAAGAGTGAGGCCACAGAGCTTCGAAGTAGTGCCGGCACTTGTTGACAGTGCATGGCAGCTCACAGAGGCGAATTCTCGTGCCAAACGCCCAGCATCCGAACCCTGCCTGGTTTTACACTCTCAGACAAAGTGGCTCATCTGGGGGTTTACCTTTTGTTTCTCATCCACCTTCTATGCAGAAACTGTCCACGCTAAGCTGAAGAAGCAAATCTGGGCTGGTCAGTGGACTCGGGGAAGCTCTTGTATCTGGGGGTGGGAGCTGCAGGTTCAATTCAGGGGACAGACTGTCCCTGTGGGCCATATGCTCAGACATCTTACTCTGAAGACTGTGCGTGACGATCCAGGGAGCCCCAGGGACTGGAATCCCCATTCCCGTCGCACCTGTCTTCTTCATCTTTAGATGAAACTGGATTGGAGGCCAGTATTTGTTCCTCTATGCTGCTCCGTCCTTATTTCTTTCTCCTGGTTGGATCTGTCTACTCTGAGCCATCAGGAGTCAGGCAGGAGATAAAGACAGCATATTGCTTATCCTGTTTTGAACTGACATTTCAAGTCCTGCTGGGCTACAAAGCACCTGCGCAGGGCCTCAGAGGACACTTGATGAAAGAGGTCTTCTCTCTTAAAGAATGCTGCCCCACACCCTCCCCCATGTCCCCATGCACGCACATACATGCACACACACACACGCGCGCGCGCACACACACACACACACACACACGCACACGGCTATAGAGCCTCCGGCACAAACGACTACCTCGTGCACACAGGAAGTCCGGGATTTAATGGCTGGGCTTATCTTGTGCGACATTCCCAAGGCTCCATTTTTCATTAAGCAATTTTTAAAGAGTTTTATGACCCCATGAACAATAATTTTTTTTAGTGAAAGCAGACTGGATTGTAAGTGGCGGTAATTACGCCGAACTAATTGTAGGCAAAATTAGTAAGAGGTCAGATCCGTTTGGTCGCAAAAGAAAATATATGCCTGGATTACACCTTAAATGATCTCTAGGAAATTAATTCATCATGGAAAAAGGAATCTTCCTAAATTAACAATGGGTCTCTCCCAGAACATTTGAGAGAATTGGGTTTTCTCTTTGGTTTTTGTTAGATATCCAGTGTGTGTGTGTGTGTGTGTGTGTACTCGAGAGTATGTGTGTGCATGTGTGCACATGTTGGGGTGGAGAGATGTGACATGTAGGTTTCCAAGCACCACCCTATATGACTAACTCCCTCCTTAGTGGGACATGGAACATGACCCAGAAGTCAGGAGACATAGAACACCCAAGGCCTCTATGAGCTCACACATTGTCCAGCATAACCCTCTTCCCCAGATGAGATCACCTCACTTTAAAAATGTGCCAACAACAGTATGATTGGATATCACAGTGGTATTTTCCTCTACAGTGCTATTTGAGCACGGAGGATGCACATTTCTTGATATGAGCACAAGGCCCGTGCAAAGTCGACTGGGAGTCCCACAGAGATCAGACTCATGATGAGCCCCGTCCCTGGAAGACTGAAGTTTGCAAAACTGAATCACATCTTTCATAGGAATTGAGTCCCAAAGTCAGTACCCGGAGCTGAAATCCTTTATGATTGAATTACCCTGGAGATCTGCTGGTAAAGACTAAGTTGGAAAGTGATATTCCAGCTCTTTTCAATTAGTCTTCACTTTTTGGAACGGATTCCTGCTTCTATGGAAGACGACCAGCTGAAGTACCTCGTGTATGTTTTTAGGTCCTGTTGCATAAAAAATTACTTCTCTTTAAACCCCAAAAGCCATTCAGTGCTGTGCAAGGGCCTGCCATCAGAGGTACCTGAACCTGAGACCAGAGCCCATGCTTCAGAGCACAAGCCCCCTGACTGGTTGCAAGGTCACCATACTATTTGAACTCCTCAGATGCCCACTTGAAATTGCATGACTTAAATATATATACCATGCATCCCCCCGGTGGTGATGCCTGCATGGAAGTATGGTCAGCTCGGATTTACACAGAGACATACCAATGAGTTTCATGGTAAAAAAATAGGGAAGGTGAATGGCTGGGAATATACTTTGAGGTAAATCCAGATTCCTGCATGCTTAGCCTGAGAGGGTCCAGCAGAGCTATCTCACTTGCTCTGGTGTAGGATTGCTTTGCAAAGTACCAGGTAATGTCAGATAAATGCATTGCCAAGAGGGAGGAGATTAACCATCTCTCATGTCAGCATGGGCAATAGATGCGGGCATCCTCTGACTCACAGTGAATACTGGGCAGATTCAAACAGCCATAGCCTCTACACAGGAGGCAGTGATATTGGGTGCCCATGTGGTAGCCTGTTGCAGAATGGGTAAAGAAACAGGAAGCTCACTGATTCTCAGCCCATCACATCTTGGGTGCTTCTGACTGCTAGAAATTTCACCAAAGTCCCTTAGGGGTCAGAAACACCTTTTGTTGAGAGGTTTTGACTGTCCTCATAAAGGATATCATTAGGGTATGTATTAGCCATTTATGCCCCCTGCAGTGACAGATCTCTCTTACTAGTCCCATCTCCCACCCCCAGCTTCCAATAAATCATTATCTGAACATCTAGACACTATCAGGGCAGCATTGGTCTCTCTAACAGAACCACAAACTAAGGTCTGGGGCTGGCGGTCTTCCACATTGGAACCCCAGGGTTAATTCAAAGTAATCACATGGAAATGGAGGTCAGTGATGTCAGCCTGTGCCAGGATTTCAATAAGACCAAGGACCAGGGAATCTATTCCAATGCCAAAAGGTGCCCATGCCCTTTTCCCATGGCAGAGATGCTAACTGAGCCATCTCCTTCAGTTTCATTCATAGGATCCTTTATGGCCCAGCCTGCCTACTGCATGTGGTTTCATTTTCTACCACACTCTGCTACCCAAGACCACCTCCTTCCCTTTGACTTGAACATGGTTTTCCTTTTGGAACTCCTTGCTGTGTCTCCATCCACCTAAATAATTCCCTCCCATCCTTCAAAAGAACTCAGGTATGGGGGCACCTAGATGGCTCTGTCAGTGAAACGCTTGTCTTTGGCTCAGGTCATGAACCCAGGGTCTTGGGATCGAGCCCCGCATTGGGTTCCCTGCTCAGCACAGAGGATGTTTCTCCCTCTCCCTCTGTCCCCACCCCCAGTTCCTGCTCTCTTTCTCCCTCTGTCCCTCTCTCTCTCTCTCTCTCAGATAAATAAATAAAATCTTAAAAAACCTCAAGTGTCATAGCCTAAGGTGGAGGTAGATTTCTCACCTTTTACATGGGGTGGGCGTCATGCTCTGTCACCCATAAGACCCAGAGGCTTACCCCACAGTGTGCTATAATTATCTGCCCCATGGCTGCCCCACATGCACCAGACCTTGAGTCCCCATCCCCAGCAAGTGTGTGCTTGTGAGCCCACCCTCTAGCCTCATGCCTTGCAGGGTGGGCAGTCAATCCATGTTTGTTAAATGAACAAACGGGTCATGCTACCCCCAAGTCACTCTTCAGTAGCCACATTGGACTGGGCCAGTTTCTCTAAGCAGTAGCTATAGGAAAGCACCCCCTAACATGTTTGCACTTCTAGAAAATTCCACACCAGGGCTGATAGCCTGGTTTTGACCCCCATTCTGGGACCCCAAATCAGGGTGACACCCAAGACTTGACATCAAGGAGGAAGAAGAGAGAAAAAGGAGGAATGGGGGCTGGGGGCAGTGGAGGAGAAGGAAGGGTAGAAGCAGCAGACAGACACACAAAGAAACTGACCCTTGTACTTCAGGGTCAACTGAGCTTCTCGGGGAAGTGAAGACAGGGATGGCTGCAGGCCCCCAGCCCCAAGGAAGAAAAACCCCAGCAAGTCTTCATGGGCTCTGGCTGAGAAAGGCTCCCGGTCAGAAGCTCAAGTTTTGCAATATGGCTGCAATGACTCAGATCCATTCTGCAATCTTTTAGCGGTGGCGTCAGCCAAGTAGCTACAAGAAGGGCCCTCAGAGATACAAAATCTAAGAAAAATAGTCCTGGCATCTAATTACAACAGTGCAGTTTGCTGCTTTTATCTGTAATTGGACTGTATAGTCTTTCATTCTAATTTACTTTACATCTAAACTGTGATAATCAAGACAAGCAGAACAGAATGGTCTCTAACTGGCTATCCTACTGACACCCGTTAATGCCTAATTATAACAACTAAATTAAAGATGCGACTGGAAAGAGGTGGAATATCAGTTTGAAGCATTTAATTCTGTGGAGAGAAATAGAGATTTTAAATCCTAAGTAAGAAAATCAATATTATGCCTCATTATATTGGTATTGCTAAACAGATTAATGAAATTAAGTATTTTGTTGTGTTGCTTTCCTGTTTTCCAATGTTGTCCTGATGCAATGATGGTTTGTAATGAAGGAGTACTGCAGAGGAAGAAGTCTAAATGGAGAGCCAATTTATACACCGAAATTGGGAGATTGCTAATCTTGTTTATAGAGCAAAGGTTTTATTTTGATATGGTTAGATTTTTAGATAGGCATTATGGGTCTGGACTTTTGCAGCTCATAGAACAAAAATACATTCGACTCAAAGTGAAGGTAAGTGCTGTCTTCCCTCTTATGGGCAGAGGTGTCAAAAGGGACCACTTTGACAATACCAGTGTTCACAAACACTGTGGCTCTGGACAAGCATCCTCGGAGATCCTAGTGTCAGTGGCCTCAAAGTGGATGCCACCATGAAAATGCAGGGCAAAGAGGCAAAGGGAAGCTGGGGAGAGGAATGGAAGGTGTGCCAGGTCCCCAGAGCCCTTCAGTGGGTCGGAAGCTGGAAGAGAAGCTATGAGAAGAAGCTGTGGTTCAGTTTTGACAAAGGAGCTCGGAAGTAAAAGGACCGAGGTTTGCAGAGAGAGGGAAGACATGCAATTCCTGGGATCGGTGAGGCAGGACACGCATGTCCCTGACTAGGTGGCAGCACGTGCCCACCCATCCTGCCCGGTGGAATTCTAGATTTTTCTTCCTTCGCTTGTTTCTTTGGTGTTTAGTGCTTATCCTGACTTCTAAGTCTTGTAACTCAGAGTTTATATAGGACTCAAAAAACTAAAAAGTGCTAAATGTTGACAGTGTGAGTCACCACGGGGGTCACCTCCTCTTGGTCCCCTTGCCGCAGAGGTACACAAATGCAGATCTTAGAAGAATTAGAAGACCTTGCAAGAGACATCGACTATTTGAAAGAATCTCTAGAAATCCTCTGGAGTTGAGTTTACTGGCCAGTGACTTATTGAATGAAGGACCTGAGGACAGTGCAGCTCCAGACCTCTTCCGAGGCGGGGGACCCCTTCAAACACAAAGCAGGCTGAGCCCCTGCACTGCAGAGCTGGCCCATTTACAAGTGGGCCCCAGAGGGCTGCGAGCAAGGAAGGCACCTTGTAGTGCCTTGTAGGGACCTTACCCAGAACTTCCAGATCTGAGAAGAAAGACATGTTAATTCCAACTTATCTTTTTGAATGGTTGTTTTCAGAAAAGAGAATTTGATTTTGAATTTTGTCTCATCCTCTCGTCCGATTCCCAGGGACCTTACCCATCTCATAAGCGTGTGCACAACATGAAGGCAAGGGTGACCGTGCCCTGGGGGCAGTGAGCAGCTGGGGCCAAGGGCAGGTCCCCAGCCCCTTCAGGAAGGGCGGGTAAGCCTCCTGATCCCACAGAGTGAGGCATGGGTCTAATCATCTCCTACTGCTGGCACTCAGGAAGCCAGCGCTGTCACCTCCCACCAGGCCCGTCTTTCAGCTGCACAAACAAAGCAAAATAAGAACTTCTGGTGGCCGCTGGTCCCACGGCGACAGATGTAGTGCCTCTGCACCATCTTGCCTGTTCTTAAGGGTTTTTTTTTTTTTATTACAAACAGACAGATGTAGCTTGTCCCTTCCATCTTGTTTACGATGCTGCCGGAGCACCTGTGGAAGACAGGTCCCGGCAGAAATCCTTGACTTCCGTTCAGATGGCTTGAGACGTAGCCAGCCAGCTCTGCAACCCTGTCTGCACATGATTCTGGGTTCTTCTGCACATGTTTGCGCTAAGCCTAGAGAAATCTGAATCCCCCAGAGGATAATCCCAGGCACCTTAGTACCACACCTCAAAGTGCATGGGATGTTTTCAATGTGTAGGCATTCATCAACATGTGTGGAGGACCTGCCGCAGACCGCTTGGCCTTGAGGTCAGTCTGTGAGCTGACTCTTGGTTCCGTCGGACTCCTCGCTGCACCGATTGCTTCCCTCACTTGGCCTTGTGTCCATTTAGTCCTAGGACCCCTGCATGGGGGGCAGGACCCTGACCGCCCAGGGAGGGCTGTAAGGCCTCTGACCATCACCTTGTTGACCTTCCTGTCCTCAGAGAAAGTGGCCCATAAACCCATGTGAAAAACAGACACAGGGCAGAGAGAAGAGGAGATGCCATAAAGAAAGCCCAGGCTGGGGGCTCTTTCCTGCTCTCAGCCTGACCCTGGGCGCCTCCTTAGAATTATGCAGCCCCACACAGACCATTAAAGACCGTTTGCATAGCATCTCATTTCCTTAGCACAGACAATGCAAGAGCAATGACATTCATGGACTTCCTGTGACAACTGCCTTTTCTTTTTACCCTTATTTTTCATGCCCCTGCTTTTGCTGTGTAGCGAACTACCCCAAGACACATGACTTAAATACAACCAGCGTGCATTGAGCTCATGCTTCTGTGGGTTGGTTGAGTGGTTCTTCTGGTCCAGACTGGCTCAGCTCATTGTCGCTAGGCTTGCCCATGCATCTCTGATCAGCTGGTGAGTGGGCTGGTGGCTGGGAGATCTAAGGTGGCCTCGGTCATGTGGCTAGCAGCTGGCAGACTATTGGCCAGGGAGACACGGCTGATTGGGCCACATGGCTGTCAACACGTAGCAGCCTCACCCCGGCCTCTTCACATGGTGGTCCGAGCAAGACAGTGAGACCAGATGTGCTTTTCAAGTCTGGTCTGGAGCATGTCTCCCACTGTCCATTGGCTGAAGCGGGCCCATGGCCAAGAGCAGTCAGCGTGGGAGGACCTGCCCGAGAGCGTGGACACCGGGAGGGGAGGAATTTGTGGCCATTTCTGCATCTACCACAGTGTTTTGTTTTTCTTTTTTCAATTTATAGCCTCCTTAATTGAATAACTCAATCGTTTACTTTCAACCTTTAGTGTTTACAAAGGAAGCATGCCTTCAGCTTGGGTTGTCTCTCTAATAGATGAGGTTTCAGAAAACTATTTTCAAATTGCAATCAGACTGAGTTTTTTGGGGCCCAAAGTTTTCTTTTTTTCTGCTTTGACTACATTATGGTCTAATAATTTGGCTTGAATGTTTCCTGTTCTTTAGGTTTTTTAAAGTTGTCTGTTGTGTGTATGTTAAATTCTTAATACCCCACAGACACGGGAAAGTGAGTAATTTTGGTTACTTGATACAAATATACAGATATAGTTACATACAGGTTTTAATTTAGACACAGAATCAACCTTGTTGGTAGTATTTTAAGAGTTCCTCTACTGTTATAATCTGCCTGATCTGCTAATTTCTAAAAAGAGATTGCCGTGTTTCCGTCATGGAGTTTTACTTGATACATGTCTGTGCAAAGTAGTGGAAGGAATTAAAAAATCATTAATTATATAAGAATTGTGTAATTCTTACACAATTGTGGAGAAGTGAAGTTGTCACCAATACAAAACAACTTTCTTTTCCTGCTTCATATTGGTTGCATAGAATTTCCTGTCATACTAACCTGGGCTAAGAATTAACAGAACCATAATAGTGAGTGTGCTGGTGAACTCACCCATTTATAGGGTGAGTAGAAGTAAAAACTCTTGTGTTCTTCTTGGAGTAAAATTTAAGAATATATTTAAGAATAAATTTAAGAATATAAAAAATGCTCATCCCATCTTAAAATGGAAAGTTTTATTGAAGTCATTGTAGATTCACATTCAAATGAGAGTAATAGAGAGAGAAATCCATTTTATCTTTTTCCTAGTTTCCACCAGCAGTAACATCTTGCAAACTGGTATCACAACCAAGGTATTGACATTGATACAATTGACTAATGCCATTCAGATACTCCCAGTTTTATCTGGAGTGTATTTAGTTCTATACCATTTAATCACATGGATAGGTTTATACATCTATCCCCACAGTTGAGATACAAAACCATTCCATCAACACCAGAATCCCTTATTTTGCCCTTTTACAATCCGATTCTTCTTCCTCCCACTCCCTTCTTCCCATACCCTGAACCCCTCAAAACTAATACATTCTCCATTTATAAAATTTTGTCACCTCTTATAATGTTATATCAAAGAATCACATGGTATATGACATCTGCAGATTGGACTTTTTCACTCAGAATAATTCCCTGGAGACCCACCTAAGTCATTGTCTGTATGAACAGTTCTTTTATTTGCATTGCTGAGTAATATTCCATGTGTATATGTACCACAGTTTAAACATTCACTCACTGACGGACATCAGAGCTCTTTCTAGTTTGGGGTTATTGTGAATAAAGCCACTATGAGTATTGACCTACAGGTGCTTTTGTGAATACGGTTTTCATTTCTCTGGGATAAATGACCAAGAGTAGAGTTTTTGATTCATATGGTAATTTCGTGTTTAGTTTTATAAGAAACTGCCAAACTGTTTTCAAAAGTGGGTATATCATCTTATATTCCCACCAACAATGTATTAGTAATCGAGTGCCTCTGCATGCTTGCCAGCATTTGGTAATGTCACTGTTTTTTATTTTCTCCATTCTGATCCATATGTAGTGATATCTCATTATGGTTTTAATTTGCATTTCCCTGATGGCTCATAATGCTGAACATCTTTCATGTGTGTGTTTGCCATCTGCATATCATCTTCACTGAAAAGTCTGTTTGTGCCTTTTGCCCACTTTCTAATTTGATTTTTTTTTTTTTTTTTTTTTTGCTACTGAGTTTTCAGTGTTCTTTATATATTCTAGATACTATTCCTTTGTGGGACGTGTGGTTTGTAAATATCTCCTCTCAGTATGTTGCTTGTTTTCATCTTCTTCACCTAGACTTTCACAAAAGATAAATTTTTAGCTTTGATGAGGTTTAATTGATCATTTTTTTTCTTTTCTACACTGTGCTTTCAGTGTCAAGTCTAAGAACTCTTTGATTAGACCTAGATGCCAAAACAGTTTTCTTTCTATATCTCCCAAAAATTTTATAATTTCATGTTTTTAAGTGAATTCCATAATCCACTTTGAGTTAATTTTTATATGAGATGTGAGGCCGAGGCTGAGGTCGTTTTCTTACTTATGGATGTGCCATTACTCCTGCAACATTTGTTGAAAATACTATTCTTCCTCCACTGAATTGCTTTTAAGCCTTTGTAAAAAAAAAAAACTATGAAACTCTGTATGAATTTCCATGTCATCCTTATGCAGAGGCCATGTTAACCTTCTCTGAATCACTCCAAGTTTTTATCAGATGCACTACTAAAGTGAGTACTGCTCATACCTTTAAACTCAGCTCCACTTCTGGAAATTCACTTCTGAAGATGAAGAAGATATGCCCAAGGCTATGTGTGTGTGTGTGTGTGTGTGTGTGTGTTATATATATATACATATTTATATATGTATATATATATATGTTGGGTTTTTTTTTTTTAAGAAAAAAGAGAGAGTATGCATATGAACAGGAGATTGGGATGGATAGATGGAGAGGAAGAGAAAGAATCTAAAGCAGGCTCTATGCCCAGTGTGGAGCCCCATGCATTGCTTTGTTTCACACCCTGAGATCATGACCTGAACTGAAATCAAGAGTCAGACACTTAACTGAATGAGCCACCCAGGCCCTCTTCAGCATTATTTAAACAGCACATTAAAGAGTAGGTAGGCATGTCCAAACATTGTAGGTAGGAAAGGTGTGTTAGTTTTCTATTGCTGTGTAACAAAGTACCCCAAAATTTAGTGACTTAAGGCAACAACATTTATAAAATCACAATGTTTTGATATCTGGTCATGGCTTTTCTGGGTTCCCTAAATGAGAGTCTCTCATAAGTCTACTCTTAGATGACAAGTGAGGCTGAGGTTTTCTCTGAAAGCTCAACCAGAGAAGGACCCTTATCCAAGCTCACTGATATGGTTGTTGGCAAGTTTCATTCCTTGCAATCTCTTGCAAATGGAGCCTCACTTTCTCTTTGGCTGTTGCTAAGAGCCTACACTCAGTTTATTGCCATATGGGCCTCTCTGTAGTACGGCTTACTTCATCATAACAAGCAAGCAGAGAAAGTACAAGAGACTGCTAGGAATCCTTTGTAAACTAATCATAGAAGAGAGTTCCTGTTAATTTTACTGTATTTTAGTCATTCAAAGAAACTTGCTAAGTCAAGCTTATACTCAAGGGTAGCAGATTACAGAAGAGTGTGATAACAGGAGGAAGACATTTGGGGGATTTATATAAGAAGTTTCCTACACAATAAGTAAATTATTACACACTCAGTCAGTTAACAATCATACATCCAATGATTTTTCTACACTAATTACATGGAGTATGGTATTGCTGTCATGATTGAAAGGGCCTCAGTGACAGTCGCATGCAAAAACTATGAAATTGGACCACTATCTTATGCCACACACAAAAATTAACTCAAAGTGGATTAAAGACTTGAATGTAAAACTAGAAACAATAAAAATTCCAGAAGAAGAAAAAAGCAGTAAGCTCCGTGGCATCACTTTCAGAGATACTCTTTTGGATCCTACTCCAAAGGCAATGACAACAAAAACAAAGATAAACAAATAGAAGTAAATCAAAGTACAAAATAAAAGGGCAGCCTACTGAAAATGAAAAGACATTTACAAATAATATATATGAGAAGTTAATATCCAAAATATATAAAGAAATTATACATCTCAATAACAAAAGAAACAAGCAAGCAAGCAAAAAAAAAAAATCCAATCAAAAAATAGGTAGAGGACGTGAATAGACATTTTTCCAGAGAAATCATACAGATGACCAATAAGCAAATTAAAAGATGCTCAAGCTCATTAATCATCAGGAAAATGCAAATCAAAACCACAACTCACACCTGTCAGAATAGCTATTATCAAAAGGATAAGAAATTGCAAGTGTTGGCAAGGATGTGGAGAAAAGAGAATTTTCATGCACTATTGGTGGGGGCAGAAAGTGATGTAGCCTCTGTTGTAAACAGCATGGAGATGTCTCAGAAACAAAAGTAGAACTATCATATGATCCAGCATTACACTTCTGGATATATATCTAAATAAAATGAATACACTAATTGAAAAGAGATATGTACCTTTTTGTTTACTGAAGCATTATTTACAATAGCCAAGATGGGGAAACAACCCAAGTGTCCATCAATGAATGAACGGATGAATGGATAAAGAAAATGTGAGATTGATACAGATACAGGTACAATGAAATACTACTCAGCCATAAAAAAGAATGAAATCTTGCCATTTGAGACAACATGGATGGACCTTGAGGATAAGTGAAACGAGTGAATGCTATGCGAAGTGAAATAAATCTGACAGAGAAAGATAAATACCATATGAATTCCCTTACACATGGAATCTGAAAACAAAACAAAATGAATAAGCAAAACAAAATATAACTTATGGATACAGAGATTAGATTTGTGGTTGCCAGAGGGGAGAAAGTGGGGGTGGTGAAATGAGTGAAGGCAATCAAAAGGTAACTTCCAGTTTTAAATAAGTCATGGGGATATAATTTGCAACATGGTGACAATAGTCAATAATACTGTATTGCAAGTTTGAAAGTTGCTAAGAAAATAAATCGTAAAAGTTCTCATCAAAGAAAAAAATCTGTAAGTTACATAGTGATAGATGGTAACTAGAATTATTGTGGTGATGATTTCAAAAGTACAAAAATGTTGAATCATTATGTTGTACATCTGAAACTAATATTATATATCAATTACACTTCAATTAAAAATGAAACACTAAAAATTCTCAATTAATCAAAAAGTGGGAAAAAATGAACAATTAACAAATAGAAAAATACATTGGTAGACTTAAGCCCACCATCAATAATACTACTAAATATTATTAATGTTAAAGTAAAATACTGAGGCCAAGCTATATGCTGCCTTTAAGAAACACTCTTTAAACATAAAGACACAGAGAAGTTAAAAGTAAAATGATGAGAAGAGATATGTAAATAATAAGAATGAGAAAGGTGATGCAACTATATTATCATCAAAGATTTCAAAGTAAAGAATATTCTTAAAGATAAAGACATATCACATTGGATAAAGGGTTAATTCATGAAAAAGATACCTTGAATGAACGTACACATAACAACAGATCTTCAAAATACATGAAACATAAATTTACAAAACTAGTGGGAGAAATAGACAAATTTAGAAATATAATTGATGGCTTTTATTCTCTCTTAATGGTTAATAGAACAAGCAAACAAACAAACAAACAAAAACCTATAAGGAAAATGAATATCTAGATATGATCAACCAATTTAACCTGAGCTTTATAAAACACTACATCCAATAGCAAAATGCATATTCATTTCAAGTACACATGGAACATTCACCAAGTTACATCATTTGTTGATAGATTCAAAAACACTCAGTAAATACTATACACTGACATCATACAGGGCGTCTGGGTGGCTCAGGTGGTTAAGCCAATGCCTTCGGCTCAGGTCATGATCCTGGAGTCCCAGGATCAAGTCCCACATCTGGCTCCCAGTTCCATGGGGAGTCTGCTTCTCTTCTCACTTTCTCCCTTCTCATGCTCTCTCTGTCTCTCTCTCTCTCTGTTTCAAACAAATAAATAAAATCTTTTTTTTTAAATCATACAGAGTATTTTCCCTGACTGTAATAGGATTAAATTATAAGAATTAAATTAGAAATTAACAAATATAAAATATGTTTTTAAATCCACAGTGTTTAGAAATAAAGCAAAATCTTCTAAATATGTCATGGATCTATTCCCAAAAAAGAAAGAGGAAGGAAAACTTCCAAATTCATTCTATGAGGCCAGCATTACTCTGATTCCAAAACCAGACAAAGATACTACACAAAAATGAAAATGAAAAACTACAATACAAGCCAACATCCCTGAAGAACAGAGATGCAAAAGTCCTCAACAAAATACTAGCAAACTGAATTCAACAATACTTTAAAAGGATCATTCACCACAGTCAAGTGGGATTTATTCCAGGAATGCAAATGGTTAATATTCACAAATTAATTGATGTGATACATCACATTAACAAGAGGAACGATTAAAAACCACATGATCATCACACAAGATGCAGAAAAAGCATCTGACAAAGTACAACACCCATTCATGATAAAAGCTATCAACAAAGTAGTTTTGGGGGAACATACCTCAGTATGATAAAGACCATATATGAAAAACCCACAGTTAACATCACATTCAATGGTGAAAAACTGAGAGTTTTTACTCTAAGATCAGGAACAAGACAAGGATATCCATTCTTGCACTTTTATTCAACATAGTATTGGAAGTCCTAGATGCAGTAATTAGACAAGAAAAAAAGGCATCCAAATAAGTAAGGAAGTGCTATCACCCATTTGTGGATGATATGACATTTCTACACTTCTGAATTAACAGAAGGAGAAATTAGGAGAACAACTCTACTTACAATTACACCAAAAAAAAAAAAAAAAAAAAAAAAAAAACCTAGGAATAAATTTGACCAAGAAGGTAAAACACCTATACTCTGAAAACTATAAGGCACTGATGAAAGAAACTGAAGATGATGCAGACAAATGGAAATACATACTATGCTCATGGATTGGAAGAATTAATATTGTTAAATTGTGACATTATTTTACAGGAAATGATGTCCATATTACCCAAGACAATCTACAGATGCGATGCAATCCCTATTGAAATATCAAGAGCATTTTTCACAGAACTAGAACAGATAATCCTAAAATTTGCATGAAACCACAAAAAAAGTAAAATATCCAAGGCAGTCTTGGGAAAGGAGAACACAGCTGGAGGTACCACAATCTTGTATTTCAAGATATACTGCAAAGCTATAGTAATCAAAACAGTATAATACTGTCACAAAAACAGATGTAGATCAATGGAAAAGAATAGAGGGCTCAGCAATAAACCTCACTGATATGGTCAACTAATCTACAATAGAAGAGACAAGAATAAACAAGGGGAAAAAACAGTCTTTTCAATAAATGGTGTTGGGAAAAGAGGACAACTACATGCAAAAGAATGAAACTGGACCAATTCTTAAATAACACACAAAAATCAACAAAATGTATTTAAATACCTAAATATGAGACATGAAACTATAAAACTCCTAAAAGAAAACACAGGCAGGGGCACCTAGGTGGCTCCGTGTGTTAAAACCTCTGCCTTCAGCTCAGGTTGTGATCCCAGGGTCCTGAGATAGAGCCCCACATCGGGCTCCCTGCTGAGCAGGGAGCCTGCTTCCCTTCCTCTCTCTCTGCCTGCCTCTCTGCCTACCTGTGATCTCTGTCTGTCAAATAAATAAATAAAATCTTTAAAAAAAAGAAAGAAAAGAAAACACAGGCAATAATCTCTTTGACATCAACCTTAGCAGTATTTTTCTAAATATTTCTCTTCAAGCAAGAGAACAAAAACAAAAATAAAACTATTAGGACTACACCAAAATAAAAAGATTTTGCATAGCAAAGGAAACCAACAAAACAAAAATGCAAACTATAGAATGGGAGAAAATATTAGCAAATAATATATCAACAAGGGGTTAACATCCAAAATATGTAAAGAACTTATACAGCTTAATACCACCACCAACAAAAATTTTTAAAATCCAATTTAAAAATGGACGAAGGACCTAAATAGACATTTTTCCAAAGAAGACATCCAGATGGCCAACAAGCCCATGAAACATTAAACCTAACATCAATAATACTATTAAATATTATTAATGTTAGAGTAAAATATTGAGGCTAAGCTATATGGTGCCCATAAGAAACACTCTTTAAACATAAAGACACAAATACCACATCGCTGATCATGAGGGAAATGCAAATCAAAACCACAAGGAGATATCATCTCATACCTTTCAGAATGGCTATCATCAAATGGATAACAAATAGCGAGTGTTAGCAAGGATGTGGAGAAAGGGAAACCCTCATGACTATTGGTATGTAAATTTGTGCCACCACTATGGAAAACAGTATGTAGGTTCCTCAAGAAACTGAAAGTAGAAAGTAGAAATATCATATGATCCAGTGATTAAACTACTAATTCAAAAAGATCTATGCACCCCTATGTTCACTGCAGCATTATTTATAATAGCCAAGATATGGAAACAACTCACATGTCCATTGATAGATGAATGAATAAATAAGAAGCAGTGCATATATACATAAAGTACATATGATGTAATATTTACTAAGCCAAGAAAAAGGAAGAGATCTTGCCCTTTGGGAGAACACGAATGGCCCTAGAAGGTATTAAGCTAAGCAAAATTAGTCAGATTGAGAAAGACGATTACCATATGATTTCACTTATATGTGAAATCTAAAAAACAAAGCAAACAAACAACCACAAAAGCAGACGCATAAATACGGAGAGCAAACTGGTGGTTGCCCATGGGGTGGGAGGAGGGGGTGAACAAAATAGGTGAGGATTAGGACTTCCAGTTACAAGATTTAAAAGTTAGGAAGATGAAAAATGCAACATAGGAAATATAGTCAGTAATATAGTAAAAATATAATTACAAATGATAACTACACTTACCACAGTGAGCACTGAGTAATGCACAGAATTGTCCAATCACTACGTGTACACAAGAAACTAATATACCATTGTATGTAACCTATACTACAATAATAATATTTTAAAAGAATTATATGATTACTTTTGGCAAAAATTTCTAAAAATGTAAGCCAACTAAGGGGACCTACCTAATGTTCTCCATTAAGCTCTCAAACTTACCTGCATCTGATTTCTCCTTCCTTCCCATTGCAAACAGCAGCTTTCCTCACACCTAAGGCAAACTGCTTCTTCTATGATTAGGATCCCAGGTTGTATCTTCCAGAGGAATGATTTTTTTATTGTATTTTTTAGTGTAATTGACACACAATATTCAATGTTACATTAGTTTCAGGTGTACAATATAGTGATTCGACAAGTTTGTACATTATGCTCTGCTCACCACAAGTGTAGGCTACCATCTGTCACCATACAACACTATTACAGTATCATTGACTATATTCCTTATGCTGTGCCTTTTTTTCCTGTGACTTATTCATTCCATAGCGGGAAGTCTGTATTTCCCACTCCCCTTCGCTCATTTAGCCCATCCCCCAAGGACAATGGTTCTTAACCATGGCTGCACATTTGAATACTTGGTGAGCTTTTATGTGAAAGAAAGAAGGAAAGAAAGAAAGGAGGAAAGGAAGGAAGGAAAAAAGTAAGGAAGGAGGGGAGGGAGGAAGAAACAGAGAGAGAGAGAGAGTGAAAGAGGAAGGAAGGGAAGGAAGGAAGAGAGGGAGGGAGGGAGGGAGGAAGGGAATAAAGGAAGGAAGGAATCCCAGACTCATTCCAGGAGGGAGTGAGGCTTAGGGAGGTGGGTGGGGAGGGATAGAGACAGTGGCTGGGGCATGGGCATTTTTTCAAAATTCTCCAGGAAATTTGAATGCACAACCAGGGTTGAGAAGCTCCACTCTAGAAAAGATTGGGCCATCCGTTATTCCCTCTGTGGGTGGTTCCCATTAAGTAATTATTTAAATATTTAGACACAATTAAGTCTCCCACTACAAAAATCCCTCCCTCAATACTGCTCTACTCAATATATCCCAAATTTGTCCTCATGTTGTATTACCCTTTATATTTTTGAATTCTATTTAATGAAAAGAATTTAATAACCTTTGCATCTATGTTCATGAAGAGTATTGGACTCTAATTATCTTATCCTCTTGTCTGTTTTATAGTATCAGGGTCATTCTGGTCTTATGGAATGTGTTGGGAAGCATCCCCTCCTCTTCCATTTTGTACAGATGCTTGTGTACAGTTAGTACCATTTCTTCCCACAATGCCCGATAGATCTCACAAGTGAAACTGGATGGTCCAAAATTTTCTTGATGGAAAGGTTGTTAACTTAAATTTTCTTTAATAGATATAGGGCTATTCATTCTATCTAATTCTTCCTGAGTAATATTTGGTGGTTTGTGTCTTTTTAGAAATCCATTTAAGTCGATGAACTTATTTATAGTTATTTATATATATTTAATATATACATTTAAATACATATAATTTATATATAGTTATATATAATTGTCCTTTATTAACTCTTAATACCTATAGGAAGTGTACTCTCACTTCTGATATTGATAATTATTGCCTTAATTACTCCCTTTGCTCTTTTTTTTCCAGACCAGAATAACTGGGGATTTACTATCGTATTCAACTTCTCAGAGAAACTGGTTTTGTTCCATTTATTTTTTTGTATTCTTTTTCTGTTATCCAGGGGTTCATTGATTTCTTCTCTGATTTGTATTATTTCATTTCTTCTGCTTACTTCGAGTTTCATCTGTTTTTCTTTTCCTACTTTCTTTTTTTTTCCTTAGAATTTTTTTTATCACAGAGTATTACAAACAAATGTAGAAGTATTGAGAATAGCTGAATGAAATTAATTTATCTTCAACCAGTATAAACAATGACCAATATTAGGTGTCTATCCCTACCTACTTCCTAACACTGCCAGAATTATTTGAAAAAAAAAAAAAATACAAGTTGAAATATCATCATCTACAGATGTTTCTATTTATCTCAAAAGTTCAGGAATCTTTCTTTGCCATATCATAATACCATTATCACACCTAATAAATGGCAATAGTTTCTTAGTATCATTAAATATCAAACACTATTTTCACTTCCTTGAACTGTACATTTTTAGCAATTCTTTTGTTTGTACCAGGACCCATACTTCTTATAATTGGTTGACATGTCCTTGAAGTTTTCTCTCATCTATAGGCTGCCTCTATCTCACTTTTTTTTCCTCTGTTCATGAAGAAATTAGGTAATTGTCCTGGAGTTTCCCACAGTCTGGATTTTGTCACTGCATTCCCAAAGGTGTCTTTTTTTTTTTTTTTTACTTTTTTTTTCTTTTGAGCGTAACAGTATTCATTGTTTTTGCACCACACCCAGTGCTCCATGCAATCCATGCCCTCCCCAATACCCACCACCTGGTTCCCCCAACCTCCCACCCCCCACGCCTTCAAAACCCTCAGGTTGTTTTTCAGTGTCCATAGTCTCTCATGGTTCACCTCCCCTTCCAATTTCCCTCAACTCCCTTCTACTCTCCATCTCCCCTTGTCCTCCATGTTATTTGTTATGCTCCACAAATAAGTGAAACCATATGATAT